>NC_053029.1:13734629-13981967 GCF_016746235.2 Drosophila teissieri | reverse complement strand
CTGAGTCAGTCAGCGCCTTGAAGTGGCTTCTATTTTTGTGGTCACCAGCGGACGAACTGCATAAATTTCAGATTGTGATTCTGTTTCTGTTTCAGTTTCGCCTTCTGTAAATCTCGAGGCAAGTCGGAATGTTCGCTCTGCGTGTGCAATTTGTGCCAAAGTTCTTGTTTAAAGACCGCGCCAAAAGGAGGCCAAACTAATAAAGATGAAATGGAAATTCATTGCGAGAAAACGAGAACAGACGAACTACTATGTGCGGCGATCAGTGGACTGAAGGCGGTGAGGGTTCAAGGCTGTTGGCGAGAGGAAAATGTGGGAAAATATGCCGAGTTGGGTGGGGAAATTGAAAGCTTAAGTGGCAGGGAATTGTGTGGAACTGCTAGATAGAAGTAATCGAGTTAAAAGCATAAAAAAGTATTGACACTCCGTTTCATTGTTTATTAGATACACTAATATACCTCTTAAAAACATTTTAAATATTTTGCTTCCTTTATAATTTAAAATCGATAAGAGTATAGCAGAAATAACAACTTAATTCAGGTGCCATCTAAATTCCGTTCAAGGCTTACACATTAATAGGCACATAATTACATTTGTCCTGATATCGCATTACCAATTCCCTCAAAATCAATTAGAATAATCCAATTGAAATCACCTGGAAACCACACCACACACTAAGCTCCACAATCATTTCGATAATTGTCGAATTATACGCCAAACAGGCATCAGTTCTGATCCTTGGATCATTGAAGGCCTCCCCCAATTAATCTCACAGAGCTGGGTAAACCGTTTCTAGGGGCAAATCCCCCGAATTAAATTCTAGGAAAAATCCCCTTTTAAAGCGTGCGGCACAGCAACAACATGTTGCACGACCCACCACCCCTGGGCAGCAACCATTTTGTCACGAGTCCTGCCGCAAAGCCCCACTAAAGAGGAGCGCAGGCTGCCACTTTCAGGTTCTGCCGCCCGCAAATAAAAACATTAAATGCTTTGTTGGCCATGCTTGCCCCGTTCATCCCACCCCCCCATTAAGCCACGCCCACAGCCCACCGCCTACCGCGCGGCAACGTGTTGGCCATTCATTCAGTCATTAAGTGGCAGCTGACGCCGCAGGGGGTGGCCACCGACCCGAGGGGGGGAATGGGATCTGGATCTGGATCTGGGGCACAGCAACTCCCGCAATTTGTGGCCAGCTAAATAATTTTTATTACAATTCGGTTTCGGCTTAATGCTTTTTTAGTCAATTTATTATTAATATCCTCGCTCGGCACTGGCGTCACTATGCGCTTTGGAAATTTTGTGGTTGGATGGTTAGGTCACAGATGGATTTTTATACAAGTTTATTTAGGCTGGCAGACTTGTGTCATATGTGCTATAAATCAATAAAATCATACATATTTTCATCTAAAATCACTGAGCTATATGCACTTATGTGTAAGCACAATTTGGAAAAGTACACTTTTGAAACTCTGTGATTAAATAAATACCTTTATATTTTTGTTTTTTGGGATATCTTAGAAGCAACAATAAGTGCTGATAGCTTTTAATGGATGCACATACAAACATCCCCTAGAATGGCAGCCTTCGATAACGGGGACTTTTTGCCATCGGCAATTAAAAACTTTTCCATTCTGTACTTGAGTTTGCTTAGCCGCCAACTAAGTCGCACATGAAATAAATCCAATGTTGCGGAACCAAGTGAACGATTGAACTTTGCAGTTGGTCCAAGCACACACAAATCAAGCCCAAAAGCGCTGTAAAGTTTGGCACTTCTTCAAAGCGCTTTGGAGGCGGCGGCACATCAAATTAACCTTGAAATGTGAATAACATTTCGTCGAAGACTCGCAGCGCATTTTAATTGAATTTAATTAACATTTTACTACGCCCGATACTTTGGATATGGGAAAAGTGACGACGACGACGACAAAACTAAAACCGGCGGACAAACAAATGGACGGACGTGCGGACGGATGGCAATTGGCGGACAAGCCAAAAAGCCAAGTTGACAATGAAGCTGGCGACGCATGCGCGCAGACTAATTGTCTGGCAAAAGGTTAGCGGTGAGGGGGTGGACTTGGCCCTGAGGGTGGCCAATAAAAAAAAGTAGCAACAACTATATTGGCAACGTGACCCAGACAACAACAAAGCTCATGGTGGGAAACAAACGAACGCTTGTGGGTGGTTTGGCGGCGAAGGAGGCGGTGGCCAGACATTGCACTTGAAATTCAAGACAATGGAAAATTTGTAATGATGGATGTTGTCGGCGATTCGATTGCAATTGAGGGACAGCGAAGAGGCAGCGGAAATAGCCGTAGAATTTAAATAGATCTTAGGATCTATAATCTAATGATTAAGTATATATTCGTTATACTTTACAGGGTTGAAAAGGGTTCCATCCACCTGTCGCAATATAACCCATTTAGCCCAGCGATTAACTGGTATACAAATAAAGCACTGCAATATGGCAGGTAATCGAAGATTGGTGCAATAAAAATGTAAAAGGTGTACTTCTCATCTTACCAACAGCTTTGCTGCAATCTGTAACTGCGGAAAAAAATGTTTGTTCAGGGCGTTGAATGTCCAACTCACAGATTCAAATGCAGCCAGAGCTGCAGGCACAGATGCAAGAGGAAGGAGCTATATACGTGTTGGATTCTCGCTGGGATCATATTAAACGCTTAGCTGGACTTAACCACCACCCCCTCCAGAGGCACTTTTGGAACACAGCTCGTCTGTCAACGGGAATCCAGGAGGGAGCAAGTCAAATGTGTGCATTAAATGTCAATAACCATAACTTAATTCGTTTAGACTTTCATTTGGTTTTCGGTTTTGGGGTTTGGATTTTGTGCTTTCGGTTTGTCTTTCACATCGTTCATTGTCATTGTTTGCTTTTGAAACAAAGGTCAACTTACGCCCGCCACCCCTCACCCTCCCCACCTTAAATCCCACAATTTGGTGCTGGAGCTCTGAAATCGAATAGGTCTGCTCACTGCAGAAATATTGACTCAACTGCAGCATTTTTGCAGGGGGCGGAGTAGGTGCACCATAAATCACAATGATGGCCAGACGTGGTCAGTGGCCCAATATTGGTTTAGGTCGCCCGGGGAACAGTTTAAGCTAATTGTCAGCCAGAAGAGTTCCACTGAGATGCTTGACCCATAAGTAGGTATATATACGAGAAGAAAGGAAGCTTATTTTGAAAGCCAACTGTTGAATTGAACGTATGGTAGGTTATTCTAGTAGCAATGTTTAAGAAGAATATTCTCTTTGACATAGAAAATAAATAAGTAAATAGGTTTATCTAATATAAATGTAATACTATAGTGAATTTCCAATACATACATAGCAATGTTTAAGAAGATTATTCTTTTTGACATAGAAAATAACTACATACATTGGTTAATCTAATAGAAATTTAATACTATAGTGAATTTCCAATACATACATTTTTATTCTAAGCATCACAATTTTTAAAGTCATAACTTCCCTTAAGAAAATGTTCCATTCAACTCCCACCAAGACTCCCAGGCTGGCCATCAGCCAAATGGAAATGGAAATGGAATACGTCTCAAATCGAAATTCTTTGGGGATTTGGCATCAGCTCAGCTCCAAAACTATCTGTCGGACCAATAAAAACGGGAGCATTCAGCACGGAAAAAGTGAAATACTCAGGTGACTGACGCATGGCCCAAACACACAAACACACGAGCACAGAGCTATAATTTACATATTTTTTGGCCAAAGAAGAGTGGAAATAAAAAGGAGCAGAAAGCAACCCAAAAGTAAACAGGAGTTTTTTGGAACCAGCGGAAGGGGAAAGCCCATTTTTTTGTGCGGCCCAGGAAGGTTGGTTGAAATTGAAAACGGCGTTGATTATAATGTCAATACCCATAAAAACAACAGAAATGCTCGTACAACAAAAAGCCGTTTGCAAAAAAAAGATATGAATAACTCTAAACTTGTGACACACAGAGAAGTGCGATATATATATACATATATAGCCTAGGGCGGGGGGATGCGCTGCCGGGAGGGGGCGTGGCTGATTGGTCCGCTTCTGCTGATGGGTGCGGTCCAAAACATTTGGCTCGCTTTACCCCTTTTTATTATCGTTGGGCTCTTATTTATTTTGCGGTCAGTGCTTTTGCTTTTGCCTTTTTGTGTGTGGATTTTTTTCTGTTTTATCGCCGTGTCTTTTTGGAGTTAAAAAATCAAAATGTATGTTTCATGTTCTCCATTGGCACTTTCATGGGCATTCCTAATGCTCAGGGGACATATGGGGTATTTCAGTTTTGCAACCTAAAATGATTTAATAATTGTTTACTCCTACAAATATTTTAATAGAAAACTTCATTATTATAAAAATCAGATAGTCCTAGACTATGTTTGAATATTTATTATTAAAATCTACCTTTCTCCTTATAAAAAAAATGTGTTTAGTGTAGAGAGTATCCCACTGCTCGAGACCCTCTAATGCTCAATTGATATCTTGTTGCTGGCTTGTCCTTTGGCTACCTGCCTGATCCGCTCACCTCCCCGCCCCGCCCCGAGGAGTCCTCCCCGCCTCCACAGCTCCTCGATGTCATTGTCACCCCTCGACTTTAATGCGCTTTGGCATGCTTTTAGGCAATAATTCATGGATTAACGCCATTTGGCTTAAGCTCGTTTCTTTGGCTGCTTTTAGCGCAGAGTTTTTGATATTTGGAGCCTCGCCTTCACCTTTTCGCTGGTGCCATCGCCTTTGCCATCGCCACTCGGGATTTGGGACTCGCATTCCTTGGAAGTGACTAATAAACCTCTGTCCCCATCCCCATACCCATCCCCATCATCCGACTCTCTAATGATCTTGCTCATTTTTGGCCACAAACAGAGTTTCGTGTGTAGCGATTTGTTGACCACAACAAATTGCATTCGCCCATAGTCCCATAAATAACTTTTGCAAAGGTCCCCGTCTATATATGTACATATGTGTCCTTGTGCCTGGACAAAGTGAGTGACTGACTCCCAGGACTGACTGAGAGCACGTGCTAAGTGCCGAGGCAGTCATTTGTCAAATTGGGAGGAGCGGGACGTATTGGACCGCCTTGATTTATGCCTTGGAATATTATTTTTGATTTTTAGAATTCCTTCGATTGCAGTCCGTTCCTGCCGATTCTTGGCAAATTTCGTGTGGCATCTTGTATCCTTCATCCTTGCGCCTGATACGAAAGCATTTCGCATGAAATTCAATCGAGCCGGAGAGCATCCTCTTCTGTGTTCTGTCCTCCACTTGTTTTAGCCATTTCAATTCCCAGGCGGCAGAACATTTTGCGCTCGCTTTGTTTCTGCCAAGGCATGCAAAATTTTCGGATGGCGGATGAGTTTGAGGAAAACTCGAGGGAGGAATGGTAGAGCGAGCAAAAAGATACTTGAAACGGGTTGAGCCTGGATATAGAGCAAACGGAAGTGAAAGCAGAAGCGAAAGACTAGCCGGAAAGAAAGGCGGATGAAAGTTTTAAGAAAGGACGCATATTTAAGGACCAACTTCTTTTTAGCCAGGATATTCACAATACCATCAACACAATGCCTAATAATATGAGTAAAGCTGAATGCACTTTAATATTTAAATCTGATAATTTCCAAAGAATACGCATCGTTGTCTTATATTTGGTATGGAATATGGATTATTTAACTTGCAGTAAATTGAGTTGTTAGGTAAAACAAAAAGGATTTCCCCTAAAACTACAAAGTATCTCCGCAAAGTTATAATGCTGGAAATTCGAAACAAAAGCAGACCGAAGAGAGCATGGATAAGGAAACCTCATTGAGTAGCAGCTGGCCATCATTGTTCGGGGAGAAGGGGCAAGCACCGAGGGGGTGGCGACTGGGAGCTGTCTTGCGGGTGCCTGAGGCTCCCAAGTGGCATTCCCCATCATGCGCAACTTCTTCTTCTTTTCTTCAACTTCCGTTGCATGAATTTCCGGCCATGGCATTTTCATTGTTTTTACCGCTACTTTGCCCGCGTCCTCGACTGGCACTTTCCATTTAGCTGAAAGTTGATTCGCATTCAGGGCATTTAATAAGCGCTTATTGTGCTTAAGCCTCATTGTTGTCCGTTCATAGTTATTTGTGTTGTTCGGTTAATACTTTCAGTGACTTTAATGACCGGGAAGGAACAATCGAGCCCAGCAAATGGCAAACTTTGTCAGGATTTGGTAAGACCACGCAACTGAACTTATCCGTAAATTAGACTTAGAGAACAACCGAGTTTTGATTGCACGGTGGAAAGCCTTGTTTAATAAGTTTCAATCCACTCCGTCTTGACTAAGTGTCATACAAAAATATATTATTTTGACTCGTATGTATATATTATGTTAAATATTAAATACTGCCCGTAATTCACTGTAGTAAAATTAACTTATATTAACTTGCCATTTTCACTAAACGGAAAAAACATTGTTGAGGGAGTCCATACACTTTTGAGGTACAATAAGGATATATGTATATGCCAGTTCTGCTTAGACTTGAAGTTGGTCACCATCTTGGAAAATTCCCACTTCCGTCGGACTATTTTGCTACTTGTTACTCATTTCGGAGCAGGATTTTGGGAATTCGTTAGGCATTCATACAGAGAAATTCAAATACTAAAAGAAATAGGCCAATTTGGCGAGTATGCAATGCTGTTTCAGCCCCGATAAAGGGCTAAGTGGGTGGGTGGAGATGCCATTCTGTGGCTTCTTTGGGCAATTAGATTGGGCATTTAGCCATGAAATTTGCGAACATATGGCTTCTATCAGCCACAAACAAAAAACGGCCGGTGCTAACAGAGCGGCTAACAGTGGGCGGTTAGCAGAGCGGTGTGCTGTTGGGCGTGTGATTTGGTGGGTGGAGGGGATGTTTGGAAACTGCACTGTGGGGCTAGGCTTGGCGCTCTTTCGTGCGCCCTCGCTCGCTTGCTCTCGCGCTCTCGGGCTGACTCTTTCGCATGCCCCCCACCAACCAGTTGTTCGTGCGAGTTCGGCTGGCGTTCGGCATTCGCTTCGGCAGTGTTACAGCAGAGCATCTGCGTTCTTCAACATTCTTCAACACAACAGCACCAGCAGCAGCACCGCGGATGCTCCTGCTCCCCTTCGCTTCTTCTTCGCTCTCTTAAGCGTGGAGCTCTCTTGTGCCGTTCCGTTCCGCTCCGCTCGGCTCTCTGGTTCGGTTCTTTTGGTTTGTGCCACCGACTGGTTGGCGTTGGCTGGTTGGTTGGCTGTCGCTCTGCAGCTGCGTTCGTGCGCTTTTTGAAAATAGTTACAAGATGTTCATCGAAGTGAGTGGAACGCCGCAGCGGTTAAACGTGGACTCTTGAGCAGCCGAAGAAGCTCGCTTCCGAAATCGCCAAACAACTGAAGCACAATCGCGTTCTTCGAGTGGAAACGCCAGCACAAATAAGAAACAGCCCCAATCAAAGTCAAGTCAAATCAAAACAACACTAATTCATCTCTGCGACTGGAAACTGGAAATCAATTCCAATTCTTCAAGCCAAATAAATAGAAAACAAAACGCCAGTGAAACAAGAAGTGCATTCGATTTTCCTGCTCGTGGAGCTATTGTTATTTTTAAATCGCTGACCGCAGAATATTTCTACTGCTTAAAATAGACGGCAACACACAAAAAAGTGATGCCGCCGAAACAGAAATAAACCGAAAACCAAAAGGGTAGAAACTCGAAAGTGCCAAAAAAAAAACAAGAATTTCACTTCGAAAAAGTGCGTGTTCTAAAAATATAGCAACAAAAAAAAAACAAAACCGCAACACAGAAGAAGCAAATGGGATTATTTTGCTGCCCATCTCAACGCAAAACTGCATTTTGTTGAATTGTATATTCAATCTGGAAAAGCAAAGTGTCAAAGTGTAGTGCAAAAATATTTATAAATCTCTGCCAAAACATAAACAACCAACGAAACGAGAGAAGCGAAGAGAATTCTACTCACATTTCGTGCATTTTATAAAGATTTTCGTTTTTTATTTGGAATACAAACTACACACAAGTACAAGAGTCGGAATCCATTAGTTCCGCATTAAAGTGTTAAAATAAATTAAGTCTTGGATACTCCGTAAACTTTGCATTTTGGAATACTTCAGCAGCATTTTGGATATCCGTGCTGGTGAATTTTATATATATATATACACATTCGTATAATACGTTGCCGATCGATCTGGAGGGCAGAAGGAAATAATTTCACAAAAGGTTGGTAAACAACGAATGCTTGTGATCTGTGTGATTGTTGAGTAATAGATTGTAACTGACATAAAGAAATCCGTTTATTGCCGTCGCAAAATATTTATATTATGCACACGTCATTAAGCATACGACAGGTTGGCCGATGTAAGAATCTGCTTGTGAACAAGCAAAAGGCCCTGGGAAAAGTGTAAACAAGAAATATCGCCGTTTGTTTCTTTACACAATGTTAAAATTAAAATGTTGAACAGAAAATAAATCTGTGAAATTGGGTGTTTCCAAACTTTAAAGTGCAAGCAGATGTGTAATGTTCATTGTGATCAAAATGTATAATCAAAATTAAAAATGCAATTTTTGTTAGTTTCTCATTTTTTATAAAATACACAAAATTAAATAAATTTACAAGTTTAAACGCTGCAAAATTGTTTTGACGCAAGTTATAAAAGAAATCATAAAAAACTTCAAACAACTAAATATACAAAAAGTACAGCATTTTTTGTAAGTCAACTGAGACATAAGCCAAGAAGCTTTTGGGATCACACTTGCTTCAAAGATTCGACCAACCGACTTTAATTGGAATAAACATAACCAGCTGGTGGTTAGGTAATTGAAAAAGCCTGGCAGACTTTCCCGGGAAAACGAATCCATTTCGAACAGACCCCAAACACCTGGCCACAACACAGCCCTGTGCGAGATCTTTACAAAGAAGAATACTTGAGCCCCTTTGCACACAAATAAGACGAAGCACTGTAAACAAAAGTCGCCGAGTGCATATCTCATTACCAGACCAAGGATCATCGTGAAAACAAAAGAGAGAATTGCAAGAAAGAACAACAAGTGTAGGCAGAACAAAAAGACGAAACTTTTCTCATTATCAACGCAAGTGTTTTCTGCACTCCCACATTTTTTCTTTATTTCTTTTCAATTTCCCTATAAGTGAAAGTGTCAGTCAGGGCCATGAATATGGCCACCGGCAGCTGGTCAGTCTCAGTTCCCGAGTTCTCGAGTTCTCGGTTGGCAAATCGCAGTTCTGCCACCGGAATCAACGAATCAACGTCATACATGAAACCGTGCGAGGAAAGATATTATAGAACGAGGGACATTTTTTACATCTGTCATAAATTTTGCTGCACACGGGCATAAATCTATTTTCTGCATTTTATTTGTTTATTTAAAAATTCTTGTGCACAACGAGAAGAAAAGAACAACGAGAGCCATAATTTGCAGCCTGATTGATGTGACAATTCCTTAATTAATTTTTGTTGGAATTACGCCTTATATATGGCTGCCATTTAATTAGCAAATCTGTTTTTGGGAGAGGTAATACATCAGGGCAAATGATGTGATGCGAGTGCAGCAGAGAAATGAGTTTATTCACATCGCCGAATCTATTATCTGGCTCGTTTACCTTCCCGTCGCCAGGTAATTGAACCCCGGTCTTGTCCTGTGATGCCCTTCCTCCTTAGATACACATCTCGGTATCTCAGTACCGTTCCCACGATTTGTCAATCATTCATCATTCACTTTCGCTTCCCTAACCAACGCGTTTTGCCAATTATTTTAGAGACAGCGCCCCGAAAATATTGGGTAAAGTAAATAATACACGCTCTTGATAAGAACCGTGGGTTGTGTGCTTCTGTGGAGATCGAGTTCAGTGACTTAACTTATCACTGCTTGCTGAAACTTTTTGGCTCAACATTCTTCGGTCTTCGGTCTCCGTTCTTCGGGCTTCTTGTTTCTTTTCTGCTGATAAGAATTGCTGAGGCTGAGACGCCGAAGAAACCGAAGCCGCTGCTAATGTGATTGCATTGCATTTTCAGTTGTCCAGCAACACGAGAGATTTCTAGACTCGCTGGTGACGAATGCATGGTTCGTATAAGAAATTCTTTCAGGTTTCACTCATGTTTGATTTCGGAATTTCATTGAAATACATTAAACCGTGGTATACAATATTTCCAAGCTCTAAATAAATCTCTCCAAATCAATACACCAAAAATTTATATTTAATTGGCAAAGTTCGCTGATTTAGTGGCGAAAATACGGTCCAATGCTGCACCTTTGAAGAACTGCCTCTCCATGTCAGCAATACGAGTAGTGAACAAATATTTTCCATCCATAAACATTGTTAAGAATGCAGAATGCATTATACTCAGGCCGCGCCACCCCCCCAATGGCCGCCCAATTAGCTTTGGCTACTTGTGCAGTAAATAAGGCAGAAAAAAATATACAAGATGCTGCTGCTGCTGCAAAAAAAAAATGGAAAATGAAAAGCTGGCAATAGAGGAAAATATTTTCTGCGCCATATTTTGCAGCCAACGCACATAAATAAGCTCTAGACCAAGAAGCCAAAAAGGCAACAGAATGGGCGTACCAAAACTTGGTCGCATTGTTGCTGCTGCTGCTGCTGCTACTGCCACTGCCGCTCTGTTATGGTTGGCAAGTGGCCAAAAAGACATGGCCAAATGTGCGCCAGTTCCCGCTGCCCAGCCCATCGTCCAAAATTCAGCCTCCCAATCATCCCTTCTCGGCCAATTTCTGTTGTCGGCTGGCTAATAAATAATTTTAATTGTATTTCTTTTAGCCTTACTCTTCTATTTGGCTGCCCCACTTCTTTGGTAATAAAAAGATTTCCATTGTTGCACTAGTTGGTCTGCGGGAAATGGCTAAAAAGGAACGTGATCAACAGCAAATTGAGTTCGCCTTTATGACTTGGCCAATTTGCACAGTACGAGTATGTGTGTCTTATCAGGCTGCAGCGACAGCATTGAGGTTGGCCAGGTTTTCCCTTATTTTCCATCTTTTTTTATACTTCTTGTTTGCACTTTTTCTGTGCCGTCTACTGCTGGTTGCTGCTTGGTGCCTCCTCCAATCTTTGGTCGACAAATATGTCGAGTGCTTGGCTTGGGCAAACTTTGTCACTGATAAGACTGTTGAACACCCCTGATCAACCGTCCTTGTGCTCGTGTTCGAAACTATTCAGTTTTATGCTCGCAACACGGAAAAAAGATCCAACAGTTTTTGATTGTAATATTGGAAAACTGTATTGCCAAGTTACAAATGCATTTTATAATATTAGTCCCCTTAAATGGTTGGAATTAATTTATTGACTTATCATATAATTCTATTATATCATTTCCGAACCTATTAAGGCTAAACTATAAGCCAATTGCTCGCAGTGTAACAAACAGAACCATAATAACCATACGCCACGTTGCACTGAAACTTAAATGAAATGAAACGAAAGTTGTCTTGGTTGTGTTTTTTTTGGCGACTTGGTCACGTCTTCAATGCACTTTGCTACGTGGGAGGGGTGAAGGGGAAAGGGGGAAGCGGGGTGCTTCGGTGGTGTGCAACGACATTTATTCTGACTGGTTATTGGTGTTGTTGCTGCCGCAGAAGCAGAAGCAGCAGCAGAATGGGAATCAGTTGGTCCCAGCACGAGTATCTGTATCTACTATATGCACGGATATAGTAACATATATAGTATCGTATAAGACACACCCACACACAGGGGCGATGAGTTTTATAGGCGCTTTCAATACTGGGCCAAGGTAGTTTTTATCTTTTTACTTTGCCATTTCATTGTTGATGTGATGGCTGTTGTTGTTGCTGGCTCGTCTGGCAGCTTTAGCCGATTTTTGTTGCTGCCTTTTGTAATTGCAATTTGCAATCCTTGAACAATTTGTTTTTTCTCTTTTCTTTGCCCATTTGCGCTCATTGCCGGCTGTCTCTTTAATTTTGCATTACTCATCTGCTTAATATTATTTATTTATTTTTCCTCTGCCAGATGCGAGGAAATTGTGCAGAAATAGCACGTGCTGGTGGCAAAATTTTCCCAAAATATAACAACAATTACCCACACACACAGAAATTAAGGAAAAATCTTTGAAATCCTAGCTTTGTTCTAAAATTTAGCTATCTGGTTTCTCATCGAAATAATGATTTCAAATATTTACAGATTGAGAGAAGCTCTTTTGCATTCGAATTTCGATTTTCTATCCATTTGGTTTGTTAGTTTAATGTGTGTTTTCGATTCCTCAATGACGTCTGGCAGAAATTTTCCATTGCAACGAGACAATTGGCAGCCAAGTCAAGTCAAATGAATGCAATTGGCACACACACACACAAACACACTTACCCCCTTGGAAAAGCCCGTCACCACGCCCCTGCACTTGTGTATCTCTTATTCGATCAACCTTCCTTTCTTGGCTTGACTCTTTCGGTTCGTTTTTCAAACAATGCCAAGCTGTCAAAGCTATTGATTTGAGTGTGCGACTTATGTTTGCCATGTGAACGCCTTTGAACGCCCACTCCCGCCCCCATTTGGCCGCCCCCCTCCCCCCATCTGGCCCACCATCTCGGTGTCCTTCTCTCTTGTCTGCGTGTTGCAATCAATGAGTTTTCCTTGGCAAGCGCTTTTCTTCTGCGCTTTTGTCCTTCTGGCTTTTTACTCGTTTTGATCCTTCCTTTCACTCCTTTTACCGCCTCTTTTCACACTCCACGTCCCATTTTCCTCGCTTTTCCACCCCTTCTTCACCCTTCCCCAGTTCTCCCAGTAGCTCCACACATGTAACTGCATCTGAAGGCAAAAATGCAGAGCGAGCACAAAAATACATAGTAGAAAAAACTAAAGTAAGGGAAGCGAACATTTTCCACTGCTCAAACTTTGTTGCCAAGCTTGTTTTACTTAAATTGTATTTGTACAAGGCTTCAACACTGCCACTTTTCACCCAAACTCCCCTAGAATATTGCCTTTTTGAGCGTCTAAAAAAAGTGCCAGCATGTAGTTTGTGCCTGCCGGTTAGTTGGTCTTAACTTTTCGCCTTTTTGCCTGAACCAATTTCGAGCGTAGGAGAAACATTGCAAAAATCAGGGATTTCTTAGTCATATATACCAAAATCCAGCAGCTCCATATGTACATATGGTGCTATATAACCCCAACAGGCCATGAACTAAAAATCTGGAGCCAATTCATTGGCCTTTGGTCTCCGTTTTGCCAGAGGGAAACTAGCAACGGGAGTAAAGGTGGCCATAAACAAGACTTTCTAGCTGCTGAATACATGGGCATAATCTATGGCCACGTCCTTGCTGGCCTTCATTCTCTGGCCATATCATTCGCTTTGGCCCGGTAGGCCTTTTGTTTAGATTTATTGCTTTTTCTGTTTGTGCTCTTGATGAGAGGATGGGAGGGGAGGCCTCCCCCCGGTTGCGTCCTTCTTAGTTGATAATTGATGAACATTGTGAATGCTGCACTAGAGGACACCCTTGTACTCACACATTCAGACCAAAACTGGCCAGAGATCATCTCTGGGCACACACACACACATTCTCCTCCATTCGAAGCCAACAATCCATACATATCCATACATCTACATGTATGTATGCAGAGGAGACATGTCAATCACACTGATTCAATTAAGTGAAGTGCAAGCCAACCAAACAAACAAAGGAACACCAATACAAACAGACTCTGGGGGCTTAGACTAGACCAACAGGCAATCGAAAGTCGACCGCCAAGCAATTGTTTGCCTTTGCAAAGGCTTTGTACCCCAATTGCGCTCACAAGTAGGCAACACAAATACTCAGGGGGCACATTTGAAATCGAATCGAATGATGAATAATGAAAATGTGGTCAATACAACTTCTTGTTCTATCATATATTAGTAATTTAAATTATCACTTATATCAACTGCAGTAAAAGGCCGACGATCTTTTCATGAAATGACACAATAATAATAAGCAGCTCGTTCCCTAATTCCCTCCTTGGATTCAGCCTTCAACCCACTCAGCTGTCAACAAAGCCATTGCAGGTGTTAAGGCGTGAACGTGCACACAGAAACATATTGGTCGGGGAATGAGTGTTAAGGACTGCTGTTAACTGTTCGCAGGACCAAAATCATGTGCCAAATGCCTTCGAGCGGCAACTAAAAGTCGTAAGCAACAGGAGCTGCAAAGGGAAACGCTGCGATGGGGGATGCTTTAATGATGACAGCCCAGGAAAAGGAGAAAAAGTGCTCAGCTCAAAGCCAAGGACTAAAGAAATCATCTCGCTCGAACTCATAGGCACACAGAAGTGAACAATCATTCCGGACTACGTATTCATAGTTGCGAAGTGGGTGGTGAATAAGGTTCTTTCGCCCAAAAAAGGTTTACATTACTAAAAGTTATGAATACAAAAAAAATTACACTTTTTTTAGCATAAAATTTCCTATTGTATGATTATATGAGATCGATAGGTGTATTTTTTTCTGTGCAGTTCATTGTTTTCCCCGATTGTGTGTTCATGTTGAATGATTGCCGACGCCTGCTGCTGACAAGTGTTGCGTGTTTTGAATATGGTTCCACATCCATTCAGAAAGTACGCCCACACTCGCTCAAGTATGTCCTTTCGACTTGTCGCCTAATGACAAAGCCAAGCGAATTTCGAGCCCTTCAAGTGCTTTGTTTGCTGCCTCATAGCGATGTTGATTGGCTGTCGAGGGGTTTTAGCTTGTATTGAAAGTGCCCTTCAATGGGAACATATGTTTGATCTGCATATGGGAAAAGTACCCTTAGACGACTAGTTCTTGGCCCACATAGCCAAAAAATCATAATTTAATTTACAAAAATTCTAAATGAGTTACAAAAAGGTTTCTTATTCTAAGATCCGTATTATATAGTGTATAAAACTCAGCAATAAACTGCGAAGTGTGTTGATTCAGTTCTTATATTTCAACTTCTAAAGGGACAGTAAATAAACCCCCAAAAAAATGCCGTGAATAAAAACAGCTTCAGCTGGCTGAAATCCTTTTGTTGATTGACTCACCTTGAGTGCTAGCAACTTTGCCTTTTAACTGACCTGAAAGTTTGTTAATGCCATTCCCGAATAGCGATAGAATCCCGGCTATGCAAACTGCTGCAGCTGCTGCTTAGCTTCATTTTAATTTTTAGCTGCTGTTGAAAAGAGAGCAACGAATAAAAACTTTGCCGTCAGGGCTTTTGTGCCACTTTTCATGCTGCATTGCAAATTTTTTCAATGTTGCGAAAAGAGATTAAGGGGTGGCACAAAACTTTACAACACTCATTTCATTCAAAGTTTTCCGGCACGAAACAAAGTCGTGGACAAGTGGAGGGATTTACTGCAGTACTCTGGGGTCATTCAATGGTTCATCAATCATGCCACGCCCTCTAATCAAAGCTTGAAGTGCCAAACAGAGGCAGAGGGTTCAGCTGGGTTAGTTCAGCCATATGCTGGCCATCTAAAGGCAGGCAGCAATTTCGTTGATTAGCCTTGTGTCTGCAGGACTTTTCCACCAGCATTTCCAGCCCACCTTTTCCTCTGCCATTTCCGTGTTTGTTATGGTTAAACATAAAAACTAAACGCTAACGCACACACACATATGTTATGTAATGATACGAATGGTGAGGGTGGGAAGTGGGAAGTTGAGGACATGCCTCAGCAGTTTGCAGAATTTTCACCCATATGTCCTAGTATCCTTCAGTCAGGGTATGAAATATTTCGGTGGTATACAGGCTATAAGAAATAATTTAAGAGAAACTAAACAAGTGTATATGTATAAATATAAAATTATTGATGGCATTTTCATATTTTTAATGGCCAATAGTGCATTTCATGTCGACTTTTAACAGGTTTTCTTTATCTCCGCCTCTTTGCTTTTTTATGTGTGACGCTTGGTTTTTATTACGACTTGGTCCGCCTCAAGGTACAGGCGATGCATGAATGTGGGTATTCACACCGCCGAACTCTCCCACCCACCGTGCCACTCCGCCACCCACCCCCAACAACCCCACCATAAACCTCAGCCATTCCTCAGATGGCGGCCAACACCCAAGGCAGCATCATTTGGGCCTGCCTGTATTCCCATTGCCCGCAGCCGCTTTTGGCACAGGTGCACGTTGATATATGGGCTTGAGGTTGGCCCAAAAGCAGAGGGGGTGGCTCTGAAGCGGGCCAAAGTCGTTTTAGGCTTAGGTCGCTGCCGGTGCTGATATTATTATGGCCACGTGGGCAATCGTGGCCAGCCCCATGGCACACATATCTCCCTTTCCCTGGTTTATTCGGCATGAGCCACATTTGAGTTTCTAATCAAGGTAATTTTATGTTTGCCAAGCTCGCCTAATGCCAAAATTACATTTTTAGTCGCCCCCGCCACCATTTCTTTTGGCCACTTTCCGTATCCTCCCACACACAAAGTGGTTTTTTGGCCAACACGGCGAATGCGTGATAAATGCAAGCCAACATTTGGCTTATCCTTAATGCTCGTGTGAGCGGTGGTTGTCTGGTGTGTATGAGTGTGGAAGTGGGAAAGTGTGACTGCGGCAAATGGCCGTTCTCTTTGAGCTGCTAATTAGGCCAACATTGTGGGAGGGAAACCAACAAAGCAACAGCAGCCAATTGTATGCCAAGACAAGCCACTAACATTAGAGCGGAGGATGGAACGTCGGCCAAAGAGAGCCAGTGTGAGGATAATACTTTGTGGCGGCGAGCCAAACAAAAGTCACATTTGAGCGCGTTGGTTGCCTTGAATTGCGACCAAAACAAGCAGGAACAGGACTAGAAAATGTTACTTAAAATGGTATTTCAAGTTAGATAGGCGTTATATAATGCAAATATAAATCCAATCAAATACAGTTATCATGCCAGAAATGTATGCTAGTTACGAAGAAGTCCGGCTCATAATGTCAATGCGAGAGTGCACGACCCAATTGACAACTAAATCTCAATTCGATTGATGCATCCAATCAACCATTTCGCCCACCATCCATCAGTCAATCAATCAATCAGTCAAGCGACCAATCGCGCCTCGTTTAGGGTCAAAAGGGAAGCGCTTGTCAACGATGAAAGTTCCAATAAGAGGGCGTCGGAAAATTCGCGCGCTTGTGTGTGTGAGTGTTTGAGAAGCTGGTGTGAATGTGGTGTGAAGTGCATCACTTAATGCATCAGTGAGCAAACGATATCTGGGCCATTGGCACTAAGTGTTTAGAACATTTTCATTTCAAGCCTGTGCTCTCGCATGGCACAAACATGATGGGTGTCAAATGGGAGCAAATATATATGCAAACTACAAAATGTTATGGATCTATTCGAATATCACAGATAGTATACGATACACTCTTATATACCAAGGAAGTTCCTAAATGCATACTTATCATATATACCTTTGCTCTCTTTGCAGTTGACATGTTCAAAGGCGAGGAACACTCCTTTATACATATCGGTAAGTGGAAATTTCCGTGCCCCAAATAAATGTGGGGTATGCTCTGCATTAGGGATCATTAAAAATTTATCGCATATGCAAATTCAAAGTTTTTATTGGGGTTCGCTGGGTGGCTGCCAAGAGGCATGACCCAAAAACGCATGAAATTGAAGCTAATCAAAAATACATATTGACGCCACAAGGACGCAAAATGGAAAGGAAAGGAAAATAAAGAGAACTCAGCCGTTACTAAAGCAGGAAAATGGAGTCCCATTCAAATGCAGATGCTGGCAATTTTCAGAGCAAATAAAATAAAACATGTTTGTCTGTGCTTTTCCACATATGAAAGTGTCGGTTAAACAATTTCACAGTTTTTCTTTTGAATATTTCACAAAAGTTCATCTAATTGACAGGCTCAACTTCCTGGGATCCCCTTTTTTTCTGGTCTATCCTGCCACATTAATCATACGCCATGTGTTACAGGCCGGCACACTCGCATTGGGTTATTATTCGGGCTCAAAGGAAATTCTGCCCAGCACATGAAAATTTCATTAAATTTTAAGCTTGTTATTGTCAGTCTGCCTCGCAGTCTGTGATGGGTCAGAATCTGGTTTGGGTTCCGACTTTCCACTGCTGCTGCTGCTGTTGTTCTTGCGATGACAAACGCCCCGAAAAGCTGTCATTAGTTGGGAATTTCCTAAGATAATATTTATTTACATTACTTTACTTACCACATTTCATTTTATTTTGTCACGGAAACAGGACATCCCCTTTAAATACCTGCCCCACGCCATGGCGCCCCTGTCAAGTGTAAATCTTATGTGTCTCTGAGTCGTCGCCTGTGTGTGTTTGAGCTTGTTGTGTTGTGTGGTGTTTGCCTGCATCTGTTGTTGTTGGTTGGGTGCTTAAATGTTTGCCTACGTGTCAGTCTTGTCATTGCCAGTTGCTCTCTCGCTTGCACAGGATGCTGCTTTTATGACGGTTCATTGATATTCATTTGTGTGCGCCGTTGGGATATAGAAATATCCTTGGCATGCCAAATGTCCCTTTAACCCGTTAAGTAACTTTAGATCAAATGTTGGCTACGGGAAAATCCACAGCAGGTCGGAATAAAAATTCAATTAAAACCGTGGAAAGCAGCTGAAAGAAAGGCAAAGATCTAAAGGGACCGCAAATCGGCTTATGGTTAAGAGCGAGTTCCAAACGAAACTCAATCAAAAGTGAAGTTTGATTTCCTGCATGCGACTGTCGTTTATTTCCTTTTCCTTGCATACTTTACTGCGAACGGGAGAAATGTTGGAGAAATGCTGGAGAAATGCTGGCAATTTCCAAGTGCTCCGTCAACTCTGTCTCAGTTTTCCCCGTCCATTTCCCCTTCAGTTGGTCCCTTTTTCACTGCATGTCGCTTTATTTTCCAGCCTCAATCAATATGGCTTAGGCAGTCTCGTTATAAATTCATGTCCAGAATTTTTATTTATTTTGTTTTCTTGCCTGGAGTTCCAGCATGAATATGAATGAATGTGAGCATGTACAACTGCAATACACATTACAGCTCTACTGCGACCTTCTTCGGAATAGGATTATCCTTAACCAAAAATGCTTTCTCCGCATATCTTTTTATAGCCATTATTAAAGGAAGTTGTAATTTATTGTATGGCTGTAATAAACCACTATCCTTTAATTATGTATTTTTTACATCTATTATCTATAATCTTGGCTCGTACTGTACCTAAGCTCCATTCCCACTGCGCTATTCTTATGACAGTTTTTCTTTTCCGGCTTTTCCTTTTAGACTGCTTTTTTCCTGTTCGCCTCTTGCCACGCCAATTGAACTATCTAAATAGAAAACTCTTTTCCTATTCCTCTGCTCACCTTGTCCTTTGAGCGGAAATTCCTTTTCAAAATCCCCTCCAACAGCGGGATGGAAAAGTTCAAGTGTCGACAAACTTTAGCTTCAAAACCAAAGCAAAGAAAATCTCATCAATTTTTCAATGCTCACCTTGGGGAGAAGGAAAACCAAGACAACAGCAACAAAAATTAGCAAAGTTAAGGACGAAGCGGAAATTTCGTGTGGTTAAAGAAGAGGAAAAACTGGGGATGTATTTTCCACCACGCCCCCTCTCGAAACCCCAATGATATACATCTTCTAGGCCGGGAGCAGACACTGAGACACTTAATCCGCACGTTTACACCTCAACGCACACAACAAACACTCGAAGAGGGGCGGGAGGGCGTGGCTGGGGGCTGTGTTACCTTCAACTCGGTGCTCACCATTAATTTGTGTATTCTACTTAATAATTAACTGGAGTTGGGGCGTGAAAACTTTGAGGCTTTCTCAACAAAGGCCTCAGATACAGCTTAATAAGGATGTGGCCACTGAAGGTCATAGGGGGCCGAATCAAAAGGGGTTTTCATGAATGGAAAACGTGGAAATCAAAAGTAAGATTAGCCTCAATATGGGGCTACCAAGATCGGCAGAAGGCCTGTGGCAAGAACTGAAACCGGAGTGGTTCTCCCTAAATCGATTTTCTCTGCAGATTAATTGCGATTCATCGAAGCGGTATAATAAACCATTCCTGGAATCGAATTAGATGGCTTAAGACTATTCATGTATGCATTTAATTAAACTCTGATGGGCAAGGTGATGCGATTTAATTAAGAAGTTCGAGTAAACAGTATTCCTACGCCTTCGAAGTTATGAGGTTATTAATTTGAAGCCTTTTCTGCGGTAATAAAATCTGTTTAATTGCAAAGTGAACTCGAAATTATCTTAGATCTTAACTTCATTGATTGGCTGAACTATACCAATCAATTCAGCATCAGCAAATCCTCCTTGGAATACCTCGAAACTTATTCTACTTAATAATTAACTGGAGTTGGGGCGTGAAAACTTTGAGGCTTTCTCAACAAAGGACTCAGATACAGCTTAATAAGGATGTGGCAACTGAAGGTCATAGGGGGCCGAATCAAAAGGGGTTTCCATGAATGGAAAACGTGGAAATCAAAAGTAAGATTAGCCTCAATGTGAGGCTACCAAGATCGGCAGAAGGCCTGTGGCAAGAACTGAAACCGGAGTGGTTCTCCCTAATCGATTTTCTCTGCAGATTAATTGCGATTCATCGAAGCGGTATAATAACATTCCTGGAATCGAATTAGATGGCTTAAGACTATTCATGTATGCATTTAATTAAACTCTGATGGGCAAGGTGATGCGATTTAATTAAGAAGTTCGAGTAAACAGTATTCCTACGCCTTCGAAGTTATGAGGTTATTAATTTGAAGCCTTTTCTGCGGTAAAAAATCTGTTTAATTGCAAAGTGAAACTCGAAATTATCTATAATCTTAACTTCATTGATTGGCTGAACTATGCCAATCAATTCAGCATCAGCAAATCCTCCTTGGAATACCTCGAAACTTAACAAGTTTTCGCAAGGGAAAGTGGACTTCTCCCCATTAAATCTGAGATATTTTTCTGTTTACTCTATATTCACTTTTGTGCGGTTTCCGCTTTCTTTTGCCCGCGTCAGCAGCGGAAAAGGGAGGGGAAAAATTAGATGATTACAAGACAGAATGCGGCGTTGCTTTAATTGCACTTGAACCCCCAACCTTCGACCCCTGACCCCATCCAACCCCCCCTATTCATCCCTTTACTCACCTGAGCCGCCAGTTCAAGTTAATTTGCTCGGCGCCTGGCTCAACGATGTTCCACTTGCTCATTAATTACAGCTTAGTCCGACCCGCAGTTGGAGCCTTAATGATTTGCCTGCAGATGCTCTTAGTGCTGCCGCAAATATTGCTGGTTTTCAGCGCGCTTACACTGCTACAAAATAGTCGGTGTTTCGATAAACAAACTAAATAAAATATTTGCCCAGGTATATATCTAATATTAAAATTCTACAAAATTCGGTTAGTGCTTAGCAAAAAAATAAGACACTGGGCGTGAAATAACTGCATTTGCTATACTTATAATTTTAAGATATTGTTTTATTTTTTAAAAAGAATTCTTTTTTCGTTACCTAGCCATATGAAATTTATATTTACTAAAATTATGGTTAAGGTCCCATTTTAAAGTTTAAATATACATATTTAAAAAGCCTTGCTTTTCTGTATATTTGATCATTCTTTTTACTTAACTTTTTGCGCCTTATTATATCTTGATTTCTGGCACTTCGCTTTCCACCTTTTGCACCTTTCCCTTTTGCGGCATTTTCCGCTGCGGCTGCGGCTGCTTGCAAAAGGACTTTTCTTTGGCGTGGCCTTTCCGGCGTTATCCTCGATGGTTTTTTACCTTTCGCCGGCTGCCGCTTCCTATTAATGTATTGTAATCAAATACACTCTTACTTATCTGCTCTCGTTTCCGTTCCCTGGCATTTTTCGTTGATTATTTTGAGCTTTGCGTATCATCTGATGACCGCCTGCCCTTTTCCTTTCCCATTTCCCCCCACGTTGCGCATTTAATTAAGCAAATAGCAGGAAAAGTTTGTTTGTTTTTTTTTTCCTGTGCGGGATTTCCCTTCTGCTCTTTTCGGGGTTTTAAGGGTGGCATTGATGTTCACTTGTTGCTTCCTTTGTGGCGTTTTTTCGGTTTATTTTTGGCCAGCGGTCGCTTTGATCGAATAATTAAGCAAAGAGTCCAGGTAAACTGTTGAATAGGCAAACATTTGTGTCTTTAAAGTAAAAACTCCTTTTTAGAGTAAAAGTTTCAATGCATTTCGTGTTTTATATTCTTGTTTCACTTAGGTTCTGCTTCCATGCTTCCCTTGACAACTTTCCCAAGACAATGGGTTTCCATTATTGTTAGATTTCCACTCTGGTTAGCATACTTAAGAGCTTTGTCTGTGTTTCTAGAAACCAGGATATTTCATAAAATTTACTCTGAAACCCATTTTTGTAGTAGTTTATTCTTATTTTTAGATAAATATTTAGCACAGCTCTTGTGATTCCGTGTACTTTCCGTTGCCAAATTAAAATAAATGCTGGGAACTCAAACTTGGTCCTTTAATTCCACTTGAAGTGCATTTCGTGTTTGGTGCCATGGCATTGATTGCTTTTGTGCACACGTGTGTATGGGGACCTTCAGCAGCAACTTGACGCCTTTCAACTGCACTCACTTTACCAATTTGTGACTAAATTTGCACGGCTGTCGTTCAGGATGCCGAAGAAGGGGAAGGACAGCTCGCTCACTCACGTTGGCGCGTTGGAATTTAATAAGAAAATATGCTGGCAGCAACGTGATAGAAGTGGAAATGGGGAAAATCAAGAATATCAAGAAAATCGGAAGGGAATTCCTCGTGGAGCAACTGCCAACTGGCGAGGAACCGCAAATGCAGTTTAATTTTAATCAAATTGCAGAGCAATTAACCAGCAAAATGCGTTCGGAGCAGAGGCATGAAGGAAATGCAGGTAAATGCTGGGTAAAACGCAAGGAGATGACACAATTAATAATGAATTACACGCGGAGAGGGGCGACTCGTTCGAGCCAAAATGTCAAGACTGCAACTGCGAACAAACAAGGTTGCCACTGGCAAAGACAACTTAATTAACCTCGACCTTCTCCTTACCACAACTGCAGCAACAACGCTGACAACTGGCTGACGTCACTCGCTGCTTTTTAGCCAGCCAGCCACTCAATGCCGAACGGTGGACATTGTGGGCAACTCGCGAATCGCAAGTCGCCGTTTCAATTTCAATTCCAGTTGACCATCGCCGATTGCCACATCAAGACATCAATAATAAGCCAAAGCAGCGAAGTTTTAAGTTCAATATTTATTTGCAAATTATTTTACTAAAAAGTTTATTTATTTGCTTAAATATTATAAAAAAAAAACACAAATTTTTAAATATGATAATTTTATATCGTTTTTCATTGTAGATTTTATATGTGCGTTTATTGGTAGTAAAATATTCCTAGGTAAATCGGTCATAAATTTTGTATATATTTTTTTTCCAATGTTTTTAGTTTCTTCCACTTTTTTTCTGTGCACGTACAACTAGCAAGCTAATAAATGCGTGTTGACGCATTGCGAATTGTGCGCATGCGCGCGGTTCCAAAACCGAAAAAAAGCGAAGCCGGTGCCCCCCGCCTCCGTCTCCCCCGCGCCATCAAACGTGGCGCTGCATTTGCCGGCACAACGCGAAACCTGTTTGTCAGCCTCTCTCAATGTTGCACAAGTGCTGCTGCAGCTGATGTTTGTTGCGGCTTGCTGCGGCTGCTGCTGCCGCTGCTGCAGTTTCAAGAACCGGGTCAAGGTTGCTGCTGCTGCTGCTGCAGCGCCTCGGTGATCGCAGTCGACGGCGGCAGAGCGGCAAAGCGGCGCAGCTTTCGCCTTGTGCGCCTCGCATTGAAAGTCAAGTTCGCGCACACATGTGTTTGATTGACATTGGCCAACAACCATCTGGCGATCATGAGGGGATCGGCAGTTAAGACTGCACAGACTTGCAACTTGCAACTTGTTGCTTGCGATTCGCTCTGTTTGAGCCACCGAAAAGTGGGAAGAGTTATGCAACTTTCAGGTTTTTGCGGCACTCAAAGCGGACCTAAAAAGGATCTTGAGAAATGTTGTTGATTTATGTCATAAACTTGGGAAATCACAGATGACCATACTGTTATGTAGGTCATATGAGATTTCCACATCAAATTAAAAGTGTCTCTTTGTGTCTCAATCAAATAATTGTAATAATATTAATGATTTAATGTTTAATTTTTAATATTTTAAATTTAATCTGTAAATGTGCGATTATTGTCGACAAAGCTTTACAAAATTATGCTTCTTACCCAATTTAATTAAATATGTTTCCAGTTTCATGTTCACGTTAGTGGGCTCAACAGAAACTTCACTCGATATATTATTATTTGTGAAAATCCTTTCATTTGTTCGCTTTCTTTAATACTTATTACGGATACGTATTCGTATTACCAATTAAATTCTCTGCCAAGTCCAAAAAGCAATCAAAATGTATATTTATGACTGCAATTCGATTGGTCGGAATTATATTAAATGCGAGATGCAATAATTAATAATATTTTAATGAAATTGTCAAGCCAAGAGCGGATAATTAAAAAAAAGAGAGAAATTCCACATAAAAGTGGCAATAAAATAAAGAAAATGCAGCTAGTGGAAGGGTAGGGGGTGGAGGGGTAGACGGTTTCCATCAGCTGCAGGCAGCAATTTAATTTTGTTTGTGGCAACATTCTCTCTTACTGATTAATGGCTAGCCACGCACAGAAGCCGCCCACTCCACTCCACCCCATCTCACACCCCTTTTGAGGCCGCTCAATCTGCTCCTGGCTGGGAAAACTCGAGCGCAAGTTAAGCGAAATGCTATTAATTTTCATAAGTAAATGAAAATTGATGTACGTGTGCCCCCCTCCTGCCACTGCCCACTTTATCATGCCAATGGATAGAGGGCCTATATATGTATATGTATGTGCTCGTATAAGTTCAGTAGGTATAAAAGCCTTGGCAGGTCGAACTTTTCAGTGTGCGGCACTCGAAGTGCAAGTGTTTGGCCACCCATCAGTGGGCCTTCTATGCAGTAATTTCAGATATTGTTCGCATAATCTATATAGGTTCCAATGGTATCAACGAGCGAGCGCTGTCATTCGGCAAACACAGTTCTCAAAGTCATCGAATGCCAGACCATAACACACTGAAACAGAATTTGTATATACTATGCGGACTCTGTTTATTTAGATGCACCAGAGACCCTGAAAGCTGCAGCAACTGAGATAGCAACACGATGCCAGAGCGAGACGGCAGGCGAGCGGGCAAGGAGACACACTGCGATGAGATAGCATTGAGCAACTTGGCAGCCTCGATTGTGCACTCATCATCAGTAGTTGCTGCTGCTGCTGCTTCTCTGCTGCTGCTGCGGCTGTTGCTGTTGCGATTTTCTGCTGCGGCTGCTGCTGCTGCTGCTGCTCCAACGGCAACCGCAATGTCAAACTGCGACTCAAATGACTCAAGAAGTCAGCGCTGATAATAACTGGAACATTGCCATGGATCTTTGATACCCTCTATCAAAGAACTTACATTTTAACGCAGAATAATCCCGCAATATGTTAAAATAGGTTCTTGGATATAAATTTTCACATTTATGTATATTCATTGGGATTATTGAGATAATTTCAAGCTATTTCCTAAAAAGATGTTAAGTTGCATATTTTCGTAAGAAACTCTATTTAATGTTCGTTTTAAATATTATGATTGAAGCGCATTTAAAGTGCTTGTTTGGCTCTAAATGCTGTTTTCATTTTGAGTCATTAATGTTATTGTTATTTTCCAAAGCGATTCGGGCCTCCGCCGCCGAGAATAAATTATGAATCAGGCTTTAACCACAAGAGTGGATGCCAAAGTGGTTCACTCTGGTGTTGGTTTTATAATCATTGCAGCCATGTTGTTGCCGTCGTTGTTGCTCTTTGTGGCTGCGAAAATCAATTGTCACAAGGCCAAACTTTGGTTTAACCACCACCGCGTCCCCTGAATTTCCTCCTGTCCCCCGTGCGTTCTGCACGCAATGCTGCTGCAGAGCCAAAGCGATTTTTGCTGCTGATCTTGAACCAATTGCAAATTGCTAAAACGCAGCCAAAGCAACAACAATTGTTCTCACGGCCGGCTACAGATACAGATACAAATACAGGCACAGATACAAAAACTGTTTGAGTTACATTTATAGGCATGCCATGGCATTGACTGGCATCAATAAATTAGAATTAGAATTGTGCTCTCGTCGCTCTTCTCGATTCGACCATTCGGCCATTCGGCACCGGTGCGTATGCGTAATAAACTTGAACTTGTGCGTTCTCATTGCGCTTGCAGTGCAGTGTGCATGTGAACCGCATATTCTTTGCGCCATATCACACTTCTCCATGCCATATTTGCACATTGCGCATACGCAGCGTTGACCTCGTCTCGGACAATGCAACTAATTAGCGATTGCAGGCAGATAAACAGGCGAACAGGCGAGAGTGTGTGTGTCCGGCTGACTGTGGACAATTGTTTGATTATCAATTAGTTTCGCACTGGCCCAAGTGGCTGACCTTAGCAGGCAGATAGTAGTAGATAGCCGAGGTGTCGGAGTCTCAGCCGACACCGTAAACACCGCACACTCCTTATCTGTCTCTATCGCTCCTCAATCCCTGGCTGAAGCAAATAGACCAATGTCAAATGCTAAATATCTCACAACACAAGGCCGCTGAAATTTGCATTTGTCTTTTTATCTCTTCCACTCTGTGTTTGTTTCTCTTCATATCTGGGAAAAGAGACTGCGGCTCATCACTTTGAATGTGTCATCGGTTGATCGTAATATGTGTTTCATTTAAAATGCACAAGTGATAAGCTGGTATCGCGGCTTAGGGATAAAACATTGTGTAAATACTAAACAAAATTCTTGGCTATTTAATCAGCAGTCTTAAGCTTTTAATATTTGGAGTTTTACTTCCAAAATGATTCAGAAAGTCAAGTTACACAGCCAACCACACAACTTTACTTAAATCTAAGTAGGCCTTTGTTGATTTTTAGGAATTTTTTCAGTATCAAATTGAAAGCGACCCCAAAACCACTCTGATCAAAGACAAAGTCGAAATAAAAATAAACCGAGCTGGATGGGAAATATTTTCAGAATAAGAGGGGAAAAGGGGGCATTTCTTGCTTTACACTTCTGAGGACATAGAACAAGATGTGAACTGCGCCACATATTTTAAAGTATTTGGCCCAACATTTCGTATACGACTGTGTAGAGAAATGCAATAATGTTCTCCAAAATATGCAAATTGTATTGCCACGCCCTTCGTCTGCGACATAATTAAAGAGTGAACCATAAATTTGCTTAAAGCAACAGCGATGCATAAATTGTTGTTTCTCCTTTTGTGAAAATAATTGCGATTTATGACAGTTTTGTGGCATATCGACGCGTGGCATCGGCGACGTGGTCGCTGCTGCTCCATAAATTTTAACCACACTCGCCACTCGACTGGCTCGAAGAATATTTAATAAACAAAACTTGCGCTAATCGTTAAATTATGATTAATGTGCCGACAACAAACAATAAACTTGGCCGCCCAAGAACAGCAAAAACGTGCATATGAACCGTGGGCGACAGCATCGGACGTGCCTAACAAAATCCCAGACAAAAGGCCAAAATACTAAAGACCAAAAACCAAGAGACCAAAAGACCAAGATGGAACGCCATATAGAACCCAAAACGCGAGTCCTTGAAGGCGAGTCGTGTGTGCTAAAATATGCGCCGCCATGAACTCAGCAGGCCAACAAACATGGAAACTTGGCAGGCACTACGTGATAATATGTGACGAAGTGAATAATTAGGGGTGATGTGCTAAATAGCAAGACGGCTCCGTTGATGATTAAAGACGGCTAGAAGTGCGGGTAGAAAGCTAACGAATTCGAAAGAATAAAAATGGCAAAGTATATACAACTACATTTAATTCTGGTTTAAGTTTCCCTGCCTTGGCTTATACTAAGTAATCAGACCACCAACTTCTTGCTACCTTTTGCCACAGAATGAAACCGTTTGCAATCTGCCACACCGCTGCATAATTTTCATCCGGCCTTGGTCTTGTTTTTCCCCCAATTCATTGGCCATGTCACCGTCTGGGCCAACTTGCCTTTACGCCACGCCTCTTTTGCATAATTGAAGACGGCTTTTGCTGCTGCTGACGCTGCTGCCTTTCAGGTTTTTTTCATTTTTTCCTTTTTTGAGCCAATGGGGTATTTTGGCTTAGCTCTGCTGTGAACTTGCCTAGACCGAAGTCAGCTTATTAAATATTAAAGCCTCGACTGGGGACCGCTAAATCCTGCGGCTGTCAAGGTGCCGCAAAAAGTCGACTCAAAAGCCTGTCACACATCCTGCAGAGCTGGGCGGACAAGGAGGTGGGTGGGGAGAAGGTGTTACCCGCCACCTGCCACCTGCAGCCGAATTCAATTTCTTGTCGTTCGCTTAGTGCCTCTGCCATCTTGTCAAAGCCAAAACTCAGTTGCAAGTCCGTGAGGAAAAACTGCGAAAAAAGAAAAGTCCGTAGCGAAGCCATGGCAGAAAAAGCGGAAAGTGAAGGAAAAAAATCAACTACTAAAAGTATTATTATTGTTGGTTGCACCTGGAGGTGGTTTACTTTGTCACGGATATGTTTTCTTTAGACTTACCATGTCAGACCCGACTCTATATATCCCTATTGCTGCGTGGGCACGCTTATGTGTGTATGTGTGCTGAAACATGCCGGAAGTTAAATAGGAAATTTTATATGCTTTTATAACTGTGCACGTGTCTACAAGTGGCGAGCTCCCAGTTTGTGGCTGCAGCCAAAGCAAAGAGTTCTTAACTACATGGTGTATATACACGCACAGCAACGGACAAGGCGATAGCACTTAAGATGACAGTTGGCAAATGAATTTATGGTAAATACACAAATATGTTAGGGTTTTTACAGCGCTAAAAGTCTGTGAATGCAGAATAGTAATAACAGCATATTCATTAAATGAAGTTCATGCTTAGGTTCTGAATTTATTGTTTTTCCTTCAACTGTGTGTGGCATTTGAGTGTGTGGGACTGGGTGTGTTACCTTGCGGCAAGTTGCTCGTTTGATGAAGTACCGCTCTTGGTTGCGGCTGCGGCTTTGACTGCAACTTGCAGCAACTTCGAGGCGAGCGTGTGCAACATGCCTCCTACCATCCTGCCACATGCCACAGAAAAAGGTAGGAAAATAGAATACACGTGTATGCGTGTCTTACTCCTTTGAGAACCAATCGTATTTGCGTGTGAAGCCATGAAGCTGCCTGCGGCATGGCAATAGCAAATTTAAATCCCTAAAAAATAGGCTATGAAATATAAATGAAATATTGCCAATTCAATTTCTGACAACAGGCATCGAATGAAAAAGCGTTTGACTTATTAATGGTGGTGATTTGCCCTTAACATAAAGAATTTATTTGCTTACCATTTTCCTTGTTTATGACTGATGTTCATTTCAGCCCTTCCCTTCGCTTATCCCTGAAAAAGTTTGCTGTTGTGGGTTATGATAAAACACATCAATATCGTTATCCTTCAAATGACCAAGAAGATTTATGAATAACTGTATTAAGTTTAGTTGACCCGTTTTATAATAAAATGATAAAATTATTAACCAATTTAAGTCGGCACTTATGGAATAACCCAACTTTTCCACAGCACGACTTTAATTTTCCCATGTCAGTCTCGGGTCAGGCAAACAAACTGCAACAAATTACTTTTCATTTTTCCTCTTTTTGATTACTGCAAAAGAGTCCCGAACAATGTTGTGTGCATTTGTGCGGCTTCATTACACCTCCTTGGCAGAACCCCTCGCCCACACCGCCTCATTCACTGACCAAGCAACACTATTTGCAACCACATCGCCATGGATGGTGGTCTCTGTGTGCCCATAGGATTGCAGATGGAAAAACTTCAGGCTCCACATGCTGCACTCCAGGAACTTTCTCTTCACTCTGTGGCCGAAATTGAGCTGCTTCATTTAGCTGGGGAAAGAGCCGAGCAGCAGGATACAAGTGCAGCTCCATCGGGGCAACAGGCAAGCAAACAAGTCGAGTTTTTGGCCAGACACGGAGTGAAACACACCCATCTTCCCACACGTATCCGGGAACACTCTTCAACGCTTCCGTGGGCGAGTGTTTGATTAGAAAAGTTTACAGAGAAGTTGCTTAAAAGATTTGCGTCAGTACGAACTGCAGTTTAACTACTTGTCCCCTCTGGTCAATATTTGCGGTAGAAACGTGAGCTTGTCCAGCTTGTGTCATGTTCATAAATGCAGTAAAAATCTGAGGAATTAACTGAAGGCACAAAAATGTCCCACATTTATCACAAGCCTATGCTATGGTGAGTGCAGTATGGTTAGGAAAACCATACAGGACCCTTCTCAATGGCAGGCTTAAATGTCAAGTGTCCGTGTCTGATGCTGGCCATGGATGCTTCCTGTCCTTCCGGGCTTGCATGTCCTTCTAACCCGTTGCTCTGACCTCTCCCCTTCCCTTTTTTGTGTGCACATGGAAAAATAGTACAAAATGTTTGGCATAGAAGAAGACTGAGTTGCGAAACTTGAAAATTTTCTTCTTTTCTATTTTTATGTTATGGTGTTGTAATAAATTTTGATTCTACTTAAAAGTACCTAAAGCCGCTCCTTCTAATCTCAATATTTGGCAGTGCAGGCGAATAAAAATGCATGACCGCAACACATTTCTCAACTGAAGCACCCTCTCCATGTTGTATCCTTTTGCCTTAAAAGTGTTAAAATGTTGATTGTCCTTTTTTGTCGGCGCCTCATGCGTCTCTGTGTGTGTGTGTATCTGCTGGTGCGTGTGACTGTGTGTGTGTGTCTGGCTGCACAGTGAGCGTGTTAAGTGTTTGTGCTTTGCAACGCCTTCACGTTGGAGTCTCTTTCCGCCCATCAACCCGCTCCCCTTTGTGTCTGCGTCTCGTGCGTGTCACAAATAAATTTTTAAGTAGCATTTGCGTTGATTGCCTTGAAAAAGGACACGGAACAGTGCCGCAGCCCTCAGTCCAAGGACCAAAACGAAGCCATCCCAAAAACCGAACCCAAGCTCAACTGGAACCCGCATCGCAGCTCGTCTCATTTTACGGTTTCGGCTTAGCCTCTCGACAACTGCCGCCCGTCTGAAGTGCGCTTGATTTCCACATTATTTTCCCCCGATGGCTTTCCTTTATGTCCGACAGCTTTTCTTTTCAAGTGGATCTTGTTCTTCTGCCTGGTTAACAAATTAAGTGCGGTAAAATGTCGTTCGGAATGCCACAAATTAAAATGGTGTAAATGGAGATATTGCCGTGCCTTTTAACAGGTTTTGTGGTTTACACCGATTTGCTTTGCTTGTGGAACTGTTGCACAGTTAAATAAGTTATGGATTAACTGAGATGTTTAGGCATACAAAGGAAATTCAGATCATAACGATATCACATTTTTTAATACCGTTTACATTTTTCTTTATCTCTTCATTAAACTGAAATAAATTTAAAATATCTTTCTAATATTTTTGTAACTAACAGACTCTGCTTAACATCCTGCGATGTTTTCTGTTGCCTTACATATGCAAAGAGAGAAGGCTCTCTTCCGCGTTCCGGTTCTCTTTGGGCTACTCTTCCCAAAAAGTCCAACTGTTAGCCATCCTTTAACAGTCTTGTATCTGCAGAACAAGAGAGGCCAACTTACCAACAGCATCCGCAGTTGAGGCAGCACCAACAGCAGCATCCTTTTCACAGGATTTTCGCTGTGAAAGTCCAACCACGGCGGTCACTTCTTCAGTTGTTGTTGGACCACTAGACTGACTCGTTGTGTGACGGCTGCGAAATAATCGCGAAAAAGACATTGGCAAAGAGAGAGAGGGAAAGAAAAGAGCGCTCAAGAGAGAGAAGTTTTTTGTTGTTACTGTTTTGTTAAAAAAAGGAAATCGTTCTGTTAAATCCGACGACAGGCGAACCAAGTAAGTGTGCAAATGTGTGTGACTGTGTGCGAGCAGACAATGCAAACGGGGCGCATTAGTAACGTTGTCCTGCCATTTTTGTGCTGCCTATTAATTTGCATGTGCGCGGTTTCATAGATATCTCTCAGATTTTTACCACACTGTGGTTTTTCTATTCACCGTTTTTCATATGCACTTCTAAGGCAGTTGTTTTCCCATTTAATATTGCAAACTGATGCTCTTGAAGCATATGTTTGTTTTTATTTTGATTTCGGCTCCTACTTTTTCCGCCCAAAACCTTCCTAGTTGTGGCAGGAGCGTATATATCTGGAAAAAAGAGTATGAATTGCGGATGGACAACATGGCGTATGGGTGTCAAGAGGTGAAGCTGACAACTTCGCGTCATGTTTATGTATGGTGGGTGGGTCTCATCAAATCGAGCGACCACGGAAATATATTCACACATTCGTAGCCAGAGGGCGCAGCAGGTGACTGTCAACATATGCCAACATATGCTCGTACCAACGCCCCTAGTAAATTCGAAATGAGGAAAAAAGCCAACGAAAAGTGCGGACATTTCGCAGCACTTTGATAAATTCTTAATTTAGATTTTAAAGCACATTCCGGCCACTCAACTTTAATCTAAAACGGAAATGGAAGCGAAAACTCTGCCCACTTCCGGTCAACTTTTTTTCGCGACAAAAAAATGGAAATGCCAAAGTGCTCGAATATCTTAGCAGGCAAAGTTTCGACCTTGGTATTTGTCTAGGAGGATAAAGAAAAGAGAGCAGGAAATAAGGATATACAGTCTTACTTTATGCCGTCTCATCAGTGTGCGTGTGCTTGGGACAACTCAATATGTGTGGGTGACTTTCAGCAAATGGATTTCTACGTGACAAATCTTTATTTAATTTCAAAAATGCGAAATAAACTTTGACGTCTGTTGAGATTTATGTGAAGGCAATATAAATGCGATTCTTTAGGATGCCGAGGAAGTGGAGTGGCTGACTGTTTTGTAAAAGTTTTGACTGCCTCAACGATTTAGTTTTAGCAACAGAATCTTTAAGTAATAGCACCCAGGCCAAGAATGGCAAAAACTTTTCCTCCCCTCATCAACTTTATTTAGCGCGAAGAAGATGGGCAAGAATCTGGATAACTTGTTTTAAACTTATACATATGAATACCAATTTTAAAGCAGGAAATTTTATTTAAAAACAACGATTTTCCAACCGCTCTTAATTATAAACATTGCCATTACACTCAGCTACATCGCACTTTTACGATGGCTATTTGTACGTTTTCAAAGGCAATTCGCACAGCAGTAAACAAGACGATAACTTCCTCTCGAAAGGATCATGAAATTAAAATGAAATGGCCAGCATGAAGAGCATCGAAAGCGTTAGTTGCCATCGAATAAACAAATTGATGATGAATAAACATTTTGTCGAGCGTTCGTGGAGACCTTTTCCCTCTGGCACATTTCTTATTTACTTGACTGCAGTTTGCTGTTAATTTGTAGCAACAACACAGCTTCCGTTCTCCCATTTTCAGTCGCTCCACTTCCCTTTCCGGTTCCTCGCCCACTCCTCCTCCTCGTCCTCCTGCTGCTCCGCAAGCAAATGACCAAACAAGGAAATTGGCTACCCGAACGGCACTTGGTCGACAGAAACTTAACGATTGCAGTGTCAATTAAGCTGCGAAAATTCGAACCGAACATTCAGGACATTTAAGTCGCTGTAATGAACAAATTATGCAACTTTCACATTTTACCCAGCTGTGCAATGAAGTAATTAGGGAATGGGATCTTGTTTAAACTATTGATTACATTAAATATCAAATATAAAGGTTCTTAACTAAAATAAGAAACTTTTTTTTGAAATATCTCAAAAACATATAATATTTTTCTTGAATATTGTGAGTTAAAAAGAAACCTTTTTACGTTATTGTAAATTTTGAAAAGTAACAGAAGCACCAAGTCTGTGCGGTTGTTAATTAAAGTGACAAAAAGCTAAAAGGCTGAAACGTTTGGGACACTGCGAACCATCAATCAAACCGCCAACGCTCAACAGTGTTTAATGCAGCCGCGGAAAAAAAGGCGTAGCACTGTCGCCTCATTATCACCAAAAACAGAACACAAACAGACCGAAACGGCAGAAAAGAAGTCTTAGAGCGTCAAACCCGTTGGTGAGGGGGGGCTTGGGTTGCGGGAAGGGGTGGAGGGGATAAGCGGGATAGCCGAGCACTGCCAGGACAACGGGCTAAGCCCACAGCAAGATTAATTAAGTCCGCGTAGGCTGCAACAGCAGCAGGAAAAACAACAACAAGCGGAGCAAACAATGGCAACAGCTTGGGCCCACCAAGTGCGTACGCCAGCCCTTTCACCCAACACATCCTTGCCTCATCCTTTGTAGCATACTTTTTGGCGTCGCGTGAGAAATTAAAATTTCAAAGCAAAACGTGTTGCCGCATAAGCAGGTTGTGTGTCTGTGCCTGTGTGGGTTTGTGTCTGTGTATGTGTGTGTATAAGCGTATTTACACAGCCAAGAACAACAATAACAATAGGGCAACAACTGAAAACTGAGCAGAAAAAAGAAAACATCAAAAATAAGAAAAACAAAACGTAAACAAAGGCAAATAAGCAGGAAGCAGCTCGTCGACGTATTTTTCCAGCGCCTTCCGTAATAAGCGCGGTGTCAACAATGCATAAGGATGGGGCGATCCTGTCCAGGACCAGGGCTACCAGAAACCGTGACTAGGTCGAAGTAACTGAATTTTAAAACATATGCATAAACCCTTTAGTGCTTTAAAGTGAGCTTAGATTTTGAATGGAGCTCTACTTGTTAATACCAATAATATAATATCTCATGAAATGAATCCTTATACCGTGGATGAAGGACATACACCATGTATATATGCTAATCGGAATTGTGAAGTTCAAATGCACATATTACGAAGTACAAGTGCATCAATTACAGCTCACCTGACCGACCCCAGGTTAAATGAATATGGAGTGCGTCCTTCCGTCCAGGGATCGCTAACAGTGACTACCGTGCATGCTGTCCTGCCAGCCCTGCAGCCACCCAACCACCCACACGAACGCACTTACACACACGCACACCCACTTGGAGGCCTCTCGCTCTTTCTCCCGTGTTGTTAATGAGTTCCGCCTTGACGCTGATGAGGATGTAGGATGAAGGATGCTGGTAGGATGATGAGCTTGTTGCTCTGCGACAATAAACGTGTTGAATGTCAAGAGTACACAGCCGACACGAGGGTGTGTGTGCAGGATATACATACATATATGTTTATCTTAATGTATTTTTCGCGCCATCTCTTTTTATAATTAAATATGTTACTTAAATGATGGCACCAGAGAGATGCTCCATCAAATTGTTTCTTCTTTTTTCGATGGCCCCCCTTTTAAGCCAAAACACAATTGCGGTTTCTGTGCGGAAAGGACTTGCACACACACACACCCACACACCCATGTGTGTTGCGGGTGGGCAATAAAAAACGCTTAAAAAGTAAAATTACTGCATTTGATAAAAACGACACCCCAAGGATTAGCCGCAAGTGGCGAAAGCCCCCACGAATTTCCTCCCCTCCTGTGCACTCATGCAAACGGTGGCTCCACTAGAAAAAAAAAAAAGGTTGACCTTCACCGCATCCCGACCCTTTATGAGTGTGTGTGTGTGGTGTGTGGGAGCATTGAAATTTTCCAGCTCTCTAACTCGAACTCATCCTCCGCTTCCCTTTTTCAACTTGGCCAACTCCAATTAGCCCCAAAATGGATTTGTGTTACGCACAAACTACAATACGTTTACCTCCGAGATTTGAGGCGGCTCTTAGGGTTCGTTTTCCCTGTCAAAACTCTCGAATGATTTTCCATTTTCCGTTGCCCAATTTCCCCGACTTTCTGTTGATTTTACGCTACTTTGTCGCATTTTCGGCGGACAGAAAACATTTCATTTTAATATCCTGCCAAGCAAGTTGGGAAAAGCGAACCAACTTTTGCTGATAAAGGTCGGTTGGAGTCGGGGATGTCGGCGTTTCGAGGGGAAAATGCTGAAATATTTACGAGACTGACACACACAGAAACAGGCGATTCATGTGTGCTTCTGTTAATGTATGTGTAATGAGTTGGGCAAGTGTTGAAATCTGCATTTAAGACATCCTTTGTGCCGCATATGGGATTTCATTTCCTCTGTCCTTTCCCCAAAATGATACCCACAAATGCGATAGAAGTAGGGAAATTTACAAGCACAATATTTAAAAACGGTTCTTAATAAATAAAACTTTAAATAAAACTCAAATGATATACATATGTATATACAAATTAAATCGATATTTAAGCTGGGTCATCTCAACTAAAAAAAGTTACAAGCAAACACTGTTTCACCATATTGAATAAAGGGAGCAAACATTTCATCATGGTGTAGCTGCCATGTGGCTTAAATGAGATTATTTCCAACCACACCTAACTGGATTACATTTCCTCCCTTTGCAGCTAACACCACTAGCCAGTCTTGAGGGAGTTGCCAGGACAGAAAACCATCAGACCGACAGAAAAATGGACCTGCCTTCAATGGTGCAGCGTTCAGGAGACACGCTCATCGTGCGCAGCGTGGTCAGCGGCAATCAGCTGTACACGGAGCAGGGTGGCCACCAACCCACCAGCGGGAACACGGGACTCATCACGAGCAACTCGACCGGCACTACGCCAGCCACACAGGCGGGCTCATCCCTGCTGGAGCGACATGTGGAGCGCTTCCGCCTGCAGCAGTTGCTGCAACAGCAGCGACAAGCGGCAGCTGCAGTGGCCGTTGTGAACAGCGTGCAGCAGCAGCAGCAACAGCAGCCACAGCAGGTCGCCATCGGCATGGATGCCAAGGAGGAGGGCCTGCCGCAGTGCAAGATCAAGCGGAACTACAGCTGCAACCACTGTGCGTACTTCACACAGAATCCGCGTTACCACTTGACCCACCTGCGCGACGTGCACGGCGAGAAGATAGTGATCAACAAGTGCAAGCTGTGCCTGTACGCCTCGCGACACTTCCAGAAGCTGGTGCGGCACATGAAGATGGTGCACGGCTGCACGGACGGCATTCCCAGTGGTCATGGCCAGGCCAGGGGCAAGAGGGGCATGAGCAGGGAGGCACGCAAGCGGCGGCTGGAGGAGAGCGTGGGTGTAATGGGCGGCCAATCGCTGACAGTCACCGTGCCGGATGTGCCCACGCTGGAGCAAGTGAAGCGGGAGCTGCTCCTGCAGGAGGAGAAGCTGCAGCGGGACATTCAGGCCTTCAACCAGCGACAACGCGAGGAGCAGCAGCGCGAACAGCAGCGAGAACTGGAGCTGGTGGCCACCAGTGCGTATGAGCGACAAATGCAGGTCCTTCGCGACTACGAGCGCCAGTCGCCCGCAGAGCCACCCACTCCCTCGCCCACCAGTGGCTCGGCAACGCCCCCCTCCAACGGAGAGGAGCCCCAGAACCGGCTGCTCAAGTGCAGCGCCTGCGAGTTCACCACCCTCTACCGAACCCAACTGCGAGCCCACGAGCTGGCCGAGCACGGCAAGACCAAGTTCTTCCGCTGCGACAAGTGCAGCTATGTGACCCACATCAAGGCGCGCTTCAGCAAGCACGTCAAGTACCACTCCATGCCGATGATCAAGTGCGTCACCTGCGACTTCCGCACGCCCTACAAATGGAATCTGGACAGGCACATGAAGAATCACGGCGGTGCCGGCGCCTTCAAATGCGCCGCCTGCGACTTCACCGCCGACATCAAGCAATCGCTGACGGTGCACGAGATGAACCACCATGTGCCGCCGGTTGGCAATGCCGGCTCCATTTGGCCGAGGCGCCAGAATAAAGTCGGAGCGAGCGAGATGTTCGAGGAGTTCCTCAGCGATTCGGCCGAGCTGGAGGATCAGTATAACAACAACAATGTCGACGACGAACTGGACGGCGTCGAGGATGCCGACGATGCAATGAGCGGCGGGGAGGAGCAGCCGATGCACCTCCATCACTACGGCAAACGGAGCAAGTACGACGAAGAGGAGGAGCCCACAGATCTCTCGCAGAAGGGCGGATGCTCCTCGGACACCTCCAGCGTGGGCACGCCCACACCGCGGGCACAGCGAACTATGCCCAATCTCATCCCGATCAGCAAGGGGGCCAAAGAGTAAGTAGACCACCAATCCATATTTTACATTTAGAGAAAAGACTAATTACATTTTTATCCTCCTCCTCAGTGTATTAAACCTTTCGAAGGAGACGAATGCCTCGCGCAGCTCCCTGACGGAGATTGGCTCCATGTTCTTCAATGAGAAACAGATCTCGGAGATGCTCGACAAGTCGCATGTGCCACAATTGTCGCCGGCAACGACGGTGGCCTCCCAGAACTCGACGCGCAGCCAGATGACCAAGAAGTCCAGCTTCATGGACAAACTGAAGACGGGGGCGCAGCACGAGAATCTGGTGTGCCAGTGCGGTCATGTGGCCAAGTGCCTTTCGGAGTCGATCATCCACGGCAAGAGCTGCCACGCCTCCGCGGTGATCATAGACGAGGACGATGCAGGACTGCACGAGGACGACGCCGACGATCGGCTGGAAATCGATGAGGACGACGAGGATCACCACTCCCATTCGGCCCTGAATCTCAGTGTGACGGGATCGACGCGCTGCCAGCACTGCCGGCACCGCTGCAAGTCCTCCACGGATCTGATGCACCACCTGAAGCAGTGCGTCGAGGCGATCCGTTGCGCCAACGAGATGTACGACTCGAACTCCGGCGAGAGTGGCGATCGGCGCCCGGACTCGCAGAGCCTCCAGCAGCAGGCGGCCGTCCAGCAGCAGCGGGTGTGCATCTGGAACAAGACCACCAAGGAGATCGTCGCCGCAGCAGCCGCATCCCTGCAGCACGAGAAGAACAACCACAGCCTGATCAAGTCGCCGACCGGAAGCCAGGCGGCCAGCAACGAGGAGAACAGCTACTATGGCGTAGAAACGGCACCCGGATACGGCGAGGTAAGTCCGGAGTTCACTTAGCACAGATCCCACAGTCCCCCGTTAAGTTTCTATCTGTATTTATTGGAAAATAAACAAAATGACTCAAATTGATAGTTTCACTTAGTTTTTTAAAAGAAAAGACTTTATTTTTAACGGACATTTTTCTTTGGTATAATTATTTAAATACTTAAATACTTTAAAAAAGCTTAAAAATAATGATCATGAAATAAGGATCATAATCTCAATTGTTTCGGTTCCTTAGTTTGTTAGGGTATCATTTAGTTGAATCCCCTGACCCAGCACGAGCATATGCCACGTCAAAATGAAATTTGACTCTTTCACGCACTGCAGGTAACAAAAAAGATGACACCGGAGGAAGAGGCAGCCAACTCCTCGCTGAAGAAGGTGTACAAGTGTCCGCACTGCAGCTTCTGGGCCTCCACGGCGTCCCGCTTCCACGTCCACATCGTGGGCCATCTGAACAAGAAGCCCTTTGAGTGCTCCCTCTGCTCGTACCGCTCCAACTGGCGCTGGGACATCACCAAGCACATCCGATTGAAGACCATCCGCGATCCCTCGCACAAGACGGCCAAGGTCCTGATGAACGACGAGACGGGCCGCCGGAACTACACCAAGTACAACAAGTACATCACCCTGATGAAGGTAACCGAGGAGGATGGCGATCCCAAGCTGATGAAGTCCGGCGAGATGACCCCGAACCAGGTGGCCTCGCTGGCATTCCTCAAGGACTATGCCAAGGTGGGCTCTGTTTCCGGGCAGGATATCACATTGGAACCAGTGCTGCCCAACAAACCGAACGTACTGGACGATGCCCATTTGGCGGACAACCTCATACGGATTCCCCTGTTGGCCACCATGATGAATGCCGCCATGGCGCAGCAGCAACACCAGCAGCAGCAGCAGAAGGAGCACCAGTCCACGATGATCACGCCCTCGGTGACTATTTCCCCGGTAAAGCGCTCCAGTCAGGCATCCGTAATGCAGGGCAAGCCCAGTGACGACCTAATCACTGAGGTGCACCAGGAGGGCAGTGAGAAGAAGACGGTCTACAGGTGTCGCAAGTGTAACTTCGGGTGAGTTTCGGAGAGGGGACACCACTACTTTAATATACTAATGTTCCACTCCCAACAATAGGCACCAGAATCGCGACGCTGTGCTGGCGCACGTGAAGATTCACTACCAGGACGCCAGCTACCCCAAGTCCAACTCGGGCAACTCCAGCACTTCGCCCCTGCAGGTATCCGTGGGCGGCAGTCCACAGTTCTACATGAACAAGGTCTTCGCCGCCATGTGTCTGTCGCAGTCGCAGTCACAGTCGTCGCCCAACTCCGGCTCCGCCGGAACGAGTCCGGCCATCTCGGCCGGACTGCTACAGCGTGCAATCCAGGAGGCCCAGCACTCGCCCACTCCGAACGCCAGCGCTCTGAGCGGACTTGCTTTGGCGTTGGCGGGCGGAAAGCCACAAGCCAATACGACGAAAGCAAGTGCCGCCTCCATTTTAGAGCACGGTGAGCAGAAAGCGAGTCAAAACGAGGCAAGTGCCGACAGTCTGACGTCGCCGAACACCACCACCACCACCACGAACTCAACCACTAGTAGAACCACCAAAGACACCACCGCCAGATCGCTGCAGGATCTGCTCACCTCACCGCGCAGTGCCAGAAATGGAATTCATCCTTCTAACGCTAACAGTAACTCGGTTGTGGGAAATGGACTCCGGCTGGATGCCGTCTACGTCGCCTCATCCACCAACAATACCACAACACCACCACCACCACCACCTCCCACCAACTCAGTCAGCAAGCCCAATGCATCGCCTTTGCCAGTAACTACCACTCCTACTCCTATTTCTACTGCCACACCGCTGGCTCATCAACTGGGTGCGGGTAACCACAGCTCATTCTCATCCACCATCCACCACAATGACCAAAATCATGCTCCACCCTCACACATGGCCGGTGATGGTTGCCACCTGGCGTCGGGTCTAACCCATGCCCACACCATAAACACTAACACAAAAGCCAATCCCAGCTCCAATTCCTTTCCCTCGTCATCGTCGTCGTCGTCGTCGTCATCATCGTCTTCGGTGGCCTCCACTTCATCGGCCGCCGGCTCCGCGTCCGCCTCGGCGTCCTCCTCCACATCGTCGCCACCGCCACCGCCGCTGGCAGCCTCATCCTCCGCCTACCTGGCTGCCATGGCGCCGCAGAAGCAGGCGCCAACCGTTGCGCAGATGTCGCATCCGCAGACGAGATTCCATAGCCATAGTCCAGGTAGTCCCAGCCTCCTGACCATGGCCGATGGCGATCGACGCGAACCGTCGCCGTATCGCTGCGGCCACTGCCACCAGGTCTCGAATTGGAAACATGTCATCCAGGTATGGCCCAGTGCACTTTAATGGATTTGTGTTTTGTCCCATTGAAAAACCGCAATGAGCCGCCAATCCCCAAAAGTTTCGTTATGACCCGCAGTCAGTCAGGAAGCCTTAACTACTAGGGGTATCAAAATAGTCTATAGAGATCCACGGATATCTGTCGGAAAGCTTGAGTCCGCAATATTTGAAACATTTTTTAGAAGCACTTCAAAGTTCAGATCTAGATAACATTGTTTAAGTAGGTTTTTCTTGTTTTTGAGCTTTGAAAATCCGCTTTAAAAATAATCTAAAATAAATTTGGCGATTTTATAAGTATTTACTTATCTACTTAAAGAACTTGCGAATGATTTTTAGAAGAGAAAGAAATAATAATTAATAGTACTTAAGCTTGAAGAATCCGGACTTATGCCCCTTGTTCTAAAAGTTTTAAAGAGCCACTGAGATTCTTAGGAAGCCCGACTTAGCCCCTTACTAGCTTAGCACTCGGTTTAGGCAGCGTGCAGTCCCCGATCCGACACCTTCTGCCACCCATCTCACCACTCCATCTGTGTCCGTAGTCCTTGCGCTGCGCTGGTAAATATGCAAATTCTATTTTGTAAGCCCCCCTTTATTATTATCCCGATTTTGACTGTTTAAATGTGTGGTGTCTGGTCTTGCTTTTGTTGTACTCTATATGATAAACGATATTAACTTTAAGAAAATCATTGGTGAAAGTCTTGCTTGCCTCTATTTACCTCTCGAACTTAATGTAATCCATAAATCCAAAATCATAAACAAAAAAAAAACAAACCCATGACACCATAAAAATATAAAGCTAACCTTAAAGGGATTCCCATTACGGTGCGAGGGTTTTCGATTGGGCTAAACTCATGGTTTATTATCCCTGAATAAGGGCACCCACTCCACGTACATACACACTCACACACATAAACACACATACACTCATACATATACATGAACACAGAAGGACACTCGATGAATGCCATTTACCCATACTAAGTTGTACTAATTGCTGACTTATTTCCCTTGTTCTCCCCAAACAGCGGCACTGTCGCTTAAAGCATTCCGGGGATATTCGGATCGAGACCCTTGAGCGAGGAGCCAGTGTCTCGGCGAACGCACCACCCATCTACCGACCCTTGGGAGCAGGTGCCAGCAACGAATCCCAGTCCCACATCCACAACCCGTCGAATCCCATTACCAGCAACATCCTGAAGCCCGGCAGCAACACGAATGCCAACGCCAACAGCAGCAATAGTGCCCAGCCCCTGCTGCTGACCACCAAGCAGCTGGAGCAGATCTTCCACACACCGCTCTCCGCCAGCGCCGCAGCGGTGGTGAATGCGGCCAACACCCAGCAGGATATCCAGGCGGCGGCGGCCTATTGGGCAGCAGCCTGCAAGGCAGTGGTGGCCAGCAGCAGCGCCGAGGAGTTGCTGCAGCTGCAGCAGAACGACCAGATCGAGAATCACCCGCTGCCAACGTCGGCGGAGCACTCCCTCGGATCCAGCGGCGGCGGCAACAATACCAAGAGCAAGCAGCAGAAGTGCCGGTGTGTCCGTACATCTCGGAGAGCAAGTCCCAGATGAACTACCATGTTCGCTGCACAAGCCCACGCAGTACGAGTGCCGGCTGTGCACATTTGTCTGTGCCAAGAAGCAGCATCTGAGCAGCCACATGCGGACGGTCCACCAGCAGCAGATGGTTGCCAGCGGGAGCAGGTGCAGTCGGAGGAGCTGCCGGGGAGTAGGAGAGGCGCTGCCTCCTGGGCCTGGACTTCAGTGTGGCCCTCCAGTTGGCCGCTGCTGCCAAGCAGGTGCAGCAACTGCCCGCCTCCACACCACTCTCCATAGATTTATCGCAGATCCAGATGGATGCTGCCTCGGACGCGGAGCTTAATCCACAGCAACTGCCGCCGGCAGTACCAGTACAAGCTGATCAGCTACTGTCCCAGGTGTCCGGCTCGCTTTGCCCAGAAGCACAATGACGAGCGCAATGCCAAGCAGGAGCTGGAGCAGCATTTGCTGGCCCACAGCGATCAGGAGCCCGAGGATCAGGATCAGAGCTATGTCTGCGCCTACTGTGAATATCGCACGTCGGAGGAAACCCTGCTCCAACTGCACCGCGCGGTGCACATGTCCCACTACCAGGAGAAGTGCCAGCAGCTGTACCGCAACTGCAAGGAGGATGTCGAGTATCCGGCACCCAAGTTGCTGCAGCTGACTGGTCCCGAAACCATTTGGGTGGTGGACAACGAGCTGAGCTTGCAGCTGCTGCAGCAGACTACCGCAGGCGGAGTTAGTACCTCCACCGGCGGGTTCGACAACCAGAACTCTCTGCTCAAGAAGCAGCTGGAATCGGGCGGTGGCCAGATGGTTGCACTTCCCCGGGAAGCGTCGGTCACCAAAAACGAGGCGGAATCCCCCGAGGAGGGAAGAGGAGCGACGTAGCACTTCCACTCCCTCCACCAGCGCTTCGGTGCGCTACCAGTGACTTGGCGGCAGATGGCAGTAGTGATGCTGGCTCCGTGGACATGCCCCAGTCCATTCCGGCACCGGAACGCTGCCTCCACTGTCCATTTGAGACGCAGCAGCACGAGGAGCTGATGCAGCATCTGCAGAAGCACGCCTGCGTGAATCCTCCGCCTCCCAACTACCACAAATGTGACCACTGTGATTACAATGCCAATGAGGAGGCGGAAATGGAGGAGCACACGGCGCTGCACTTCAATGCCACTGAGAAGCTGAAGTCCGTGGAGTTCTTCACTTGCTACGATCAGCTGGAGATCAGCGTGGAGCGGGAACCGGAGGAAGGCGCTGTCTCTAAGGTGGAGCAGACTGAGCACAACAACAACCAGGACAATGTGCTGAACGCCAATGTGCAGCAGCAGCAGCCGAGCAGCAGCAGCCCAGATGACCAGCCAGCTGACGAGGCGGTGGAGGAGACGTCGTCCAAGAAGCCCAGCACCAAGTTGATTCTGTACAAGAACGATGGCGGTTTGAGTGTGAAGCTCTCCCAGGATGAGGGCGCCAACCCAGAGTCCCAGAAGAGCGAGAACATCAGCGATCGCCTGCGCAGAAGGATCCTCCGCGGAAGTGCCAACCAGCCGGAGGACGCCACTTCCACCTCCGGCCAGGAGCGACCCGCTACACCGGACAAAATGATACTGGTCAATGCCCAGACGGGCAAAGTCATTTCCAGAAAGTAGGCCACATTCAGGGGTCGTTTCTTTTATTAAATTAAATCACGTTATTCGTTTAAGCTTATTTTGTATTTCGATTTAAGTGAGTTTTGGTTTTGTTAATATTTTGTTGTTGCTTATGCTTTTTCCTTTTTTTTGGGGTATGCGTTAGTGGAGTTGGGGATTCGTTTTAGGGATTCGTTTTAGGCACCTGTTTTAGGATTTCTATTGTCACTAACACACACCCACTTATACACACCTAGTTGGAACATGTTCCTGCACTTTTAACATGTTCCTGCACTTTTACGTTTTTTAGAACCTAAGTAGCCTTACGTAACCATAATTTATAAACAAAAAGGAAAGAGAACGCCATAATTCGAATACTTGCAAATGGGAAAACCCGGAATTCTTAATGTAATTACTTGCTAGAACGGTGCAAAATGTAATTTTAACTAATCGTATTGTAACTTATCAAAGAGATAACTATAGAAACATTATAACATAGAACCTATATTTACCATCGGCTTAATATGAAATGGAAAATGGAAAAACCAACCCAATCCGAGCAAGATCCAAAAGCGTTTCAAGAAATCAACTTTGTACAGGAGAAAAAGAGATAAATTCAAAATTATGTCTTGCTACAAATAATTCGTTTAATTTTTCGAATGGGAACTGTGATTATTGATAATTGTAAATGCAAAAAAAAAAAAGTGAGCGCGATATATCATGCAATGAATATGGTACTATATACATACTAATAATAAATCTATACATATATATTTACACACAGCTGCTGCAAAAATAAAACTAAAAAAAAAAAAACACATTTAAAATGCAATTCAAAAATCAACAGAAAATAGGGAAATTTTTGCAATATTTGCAATATTATTTTGTACAAGTGCAGTACTCGGTTAAAATTAGTGATAGAATTTAGTTTCTACTACGGAATAGTTATGTTCTCATCATTTATGCGAATGTTTTCCAGCAAACGCGTCTTTGTAGCACAGTGTAGGCGTAACACTACAACAAAATGTTATCATTAAACTCTAAGCAAACAAAAAGAACACATGTGGAATAGCGGCGATCATATTTAAATAGTTTAAACTTAATGCAAGGAAACATTTAAAAACAAAGCATCAAAATCAAAACAAAACCAAGATATACGCAAATAACGCGATATGTATACAGAATCTTACTTGGATATAACTGCAACCGCCTTTGATATGCATATATACATCTTATATCATACGGATATCTACACACAATATATTATATATTAAATAGTCCTTAACTTTGAACTACATTTAAACTTAAAGCTAGTGTAAATAACTTAGTTTTGTTTACTGCGCACACAACACACGCAACACTTACACACAACACACACAATAAGATTTACGGCATTGAATTACAAAAGAGAAAATGTACAAAAAACAATTGTTAATAAAGAAATCAAATAAAAACAACACAAGTTGCATTTACAATTGACTGCCTATCTGTATGTTTGGTACTTTTTTTAAACTTTAATCTAGACGCCCTGTATTGGAAATTAAACTGCAAAATATTTCATTGACAGTGTTTAGTTTGCTTAAATCAAACAAATAAAATTTCAAGCACTCTTTTAACGGATATTGAATTTATAACGGTATTGGTAACGGTATTCCGACATTACCGGGACTTTCAGAATACGGCAACTCTGTTGTGATGTGGGACGATGGAATGTGGAATAGATAATATTTTTTCCTCTTTCAAAAACAAATAAACAAAGAGAACTGAAGAGACAAAAGGTCTGTAATTTGGTATTATTGTCTCCGTATTGCAGATTCCACCGTTTCACAATCATTGCCAAGTCACCTACGTGATTTTCATTGCCAGATGCGAGCGAAGGTATTTTTCATAGTTGACGGTACGGTAACACTGAGAAAGCCGTTTTAATGAAAGATTACAATTGAATTGCGATGCATTTAGACAAATTTGAACTGTAGCAGTCCCGCAAAACGAGAGAGAGCCAACGCAGATCACCCGGAGCCACCCAACCACATGGATACCAAGTCCAATGATGACTCGCTGGCAGTGACTCGCTGGACAAATCTATGCAAATCAAGTGTGTGATGGTGGAGACAACGACGACGGGCGACGGAGACTCCACAGTCGGAGATCTGGACAACTGCAGCAGGGATTCCGCTGCGGAATCGATGGGCAAGGGATCGGGTTCCATGGAAGGAGCCGGGAAGCAGGCGGATCACAAGACTGAAGCTGCAGCGGGGACACGGGGCGAAGGCGACAGTCCGCAGAGCAGCCAATCCCCACCAGAACATCCGGCCAGCAAATCACCCACGTCCCCATGCACTGCCTTCGAGACGAAAGTCAAGCTAATCTCACAGAACCTCAAGGAAACCACGCTGGCCGAGAGTACCGGCGCCTCAGTATCATCATCCACATCCACATCTACACCCACACCCAAGTCCGCCTCCAGCAGCAGCAGCATGCTGGAGTCGCAGCAGACACCCAACAATTCCACCCCCGATACAACAGACTCCGCCTCGTCGTCCGTCCGCGTGAAGAAGGTACGCTTCCATCCGGATGTCAAGGAGAACGACGGCGGGAACTGGATGAAAAGAAAGCGACGCTCCATGCAGACCAAACGTACCTCCTCGCCCAGCGGCGCCAACTGTGATGGCATGGAGCTGGACGGCGAGGCCGAGGAGGAGTACGAGGACAATGACGACGAGGAGCAGGAGGAGGCGGAGGAGGAGTTCGATCTGGCCAAGACAATCGCCGAGGCGGAGGATTACCTCAAGCAGCATCCGTTGACGTTCGTGCAGCGCGTCGAACAGAACGGCGAGCGGCTGCAGGATGGACTGCTCAGCATCGAGGACATGCTAAACGAAGTCGGCGAGGAGGTGGTCACCGAATACAACGACGAGGACTTCTTCAGACGCATCAAGCCCGAGAACGGCATTGAACGCATTCTGGGCAAGGAGACCAAGGCGGGAAAGGTATGTTTATGTGATAGGGTTCAAATATTTTCTATGAATTCTAATTGATAACATTGCTTCTTTGTTTGTATTATATTAAGTAAACAAAAATTCTACGCTTGAAGAGGTTTGTTATATAAACTTTACTTAAAATTTCAAATTATATATAAAATACAAGTTGGTTTTAACAAAGTTATAATGCCAGTTTGTAATTGTAATACTTTTGTTTTGCAGATGCATCATGTTGCCAAACGGCAGAGTCTGCGACAGCGATACACGGATTTCTAGTAGCGATTACTTAGGTATTAGGTTCATAACTAGGTTCCACGTAATTGTAACATTTTTGTAAAATGAAGTAAATGATTTTCTTTTGTTGAACAAAAATAACTAAACAAATCGTTTCTTTCATTCTATGTCGTAAGATATAAATAATATTGGTTTGTCTAATTTTCTATTGCCTCCATAAGTAAGTTATTGGAAGTGATTATTATTGATTATTAAAAGTGAAATTATAAAAATCCATATATCAACTTTTTGTTTTTAAAAATGTTTCGCGACTTTTTGGATGTTTAACGGAACTTTGAATTCGATATTGAAGAGGTTTTGAAATATGTGCGGGCCTGCCAAGGGTTAAATCAACTATCGCCGAGCATTCCGTCTCTAAGTGTGACCCAGGTGCGGCCAGTGTGACCGTCGGCCAGCAGACCAAACTGAAACTCAGTTCGACGACGGACGCGAAACCAAAAATTAAAAGTAATTCGATTGGAGGTTGCTCTGTTGGAAAGGCTGTCAGATTTGCTGAGCACATCGCCTGGCCAGAGAAGCAGTAGTGTCGATATCCGGATCGTAATCGGGCGATCCCAATAGATATAGCCAGCCGAGGGCCGATAACCAATCCCCTCGAAAGTCGCGGAACAAAAGAGAAATTTTTTGCGTGGTCACCAGACGTGGAATTGATCGGGTGAATTGCTAAACCAGACAGAATTCCGTAAAATGCAATAGTTACGGGCTGGAGCACAAGCAATTCGTTTCGCAGCAGGTGAAAGTCGGTCCGTAGAGTCAGGTAAGTGCGCATATATGGCCCCGCAACCCCCGATTTTCCGCATTTCTCTCACCCTCACATCGGCCCGATGCCCGATTATATATCCCACGATTTTGCGTACTTTATCCGCTTCCTCAAATGCGCAGATGAGCACCTACATATGGTGGCCATATCCCGCGCCGATCTGATCGGCTATCCCTAACCATTATATAAGGTTTCGCCATCCGATTCCGCATATGTTATGATATTGTTTACTGCACTTGTTTCGGGTGCAGTGCGCCCAGCGCTCAAGAAATCCCCTTCTAAAAATAGTTGCAGCCGTGCATTTTTTGTCAACCTCGGCCGATCTGCGGCCGATTTTGATTTTCATGCTGCCTGCGTGCGGCAGGTCAGTTGTCCTGCCCCCCAGGTATGCTGCACACCATCCGTTTAGTGCGTAGTTGAGCACAAAGAGAAACAGCCAATCCATCTGGTTTTGGCGATGGCGGCATTGTCTTCTCGTGAACTTGACGTTGACCGCTGGACTTGGTTTTAATGTTCATACTGTTTGTTATTTTATTTATATGTGGACTGCGTGTGCTTTTGTTTGGTTCATTAACCCACATCACCGCCTCTTTTCTTGCAGGAGAAGAAGCGGCGGAAAAACTACGCCACAAACAAACAAAAACAGAGAGAGGCGAAAACAGATTTGGTCGCACAACTGCGCATTCTTTCCCAGCAGATCCCAGAAATGCCGGAAGAAGAGCCGCCACAAAAGCCCATGGAGGAGGAGGAGGATGATGACCAGGAGCAGGAGCAGGACCACGAACAGGAGCAGGATCTGCAGCCCCAGAGGGCGCAAGGCGAGATGCCCAGTCAGCAACAGCCCGAGGAGCGCAACCTCGAGGAGCAGCCACCACAGCCGGCGGAGGCTGTTGTGGTCACCGAATTATCCGCCGAGGAGGCAAGTATCTTAATGAAGCAAAAAATAATGTATACAATTGATATTGTTCTTATCACACTGCGAATGAAAATATTAGTCTACCTCAAAAATGCTTTTTAAAAAGAATACATTTCAATTAAAGTTGTTTGGATATTAGATTTTGTTAATACTTAAAGATACATTTAAAGTAATCGTGGTACGCATGTAGACCATTTCATAAAACGATAAAGAATAGAGAACTTTATTAAACTAACCTCTTGAAATCTTTCAGATGCGCGCCCGTCGTCTTCGGACTTTGGCCGCCCGAAGTGGCATCCAGAGTGTCCTGGCGCCTCTGACTACCAGTCCGGAGAAGGAGCCACGGAAACCGACCAATGTCTCTGGCGAGTCTCGACTGGTACGCGAAGCGACGCCCAGCGACAAGGAGGTGTCACTGCCCACCTCGGCGCCCGCCTGGTCGGCACTGAGCGGAAAACCGGACATGGATGTGGAGATGAAGTCGGTGGCCTCGACACCAGTGCAAGATGTAGATATGACCCCAGCGCTCAGCCTGCCAACCACCGAGGCCACCAAGAGGAGCGTGCTGCAGAGTTGCAAGATATCCGCTGGAAATGCTGAGTTGTCCATTGAAACAGTAGGCAGTCCAAACAAAAGTGCAGATGAGCTGAACGAACAGCTGCTCTCCCGCCTGCTAAATGCCACGTGGAATGAGTACGGCAGCGGGTCCATCATTTGTGCCCAGAGTGCCAGCTTCCTGGAGCAGCAGCCCCACCGCAGATTCGACTTTGAGTGCATGGTGTCCAATGTGCTTATGGAGGCTGCATTAAAGATCTACAACGATGAGCTGAACGAAGGAGAGGGCGTTTGCGTTAAAGCGGACGACAAAGAGTTCTCCTCGGCCAAGAAAATAAAATCAGATGATACGGAAGTACAGGAAATACTTGCCAACGCGGTAGCCACCGGAGGACCAACAGCCGCCGAGGAAACTACGGCTGCTGGCGCATCTGGACCAGTTGAAGCGACTAGTGCCGAGGCTGCCGGTACTTGCGTAGCGCCATCGGTGCTTAGCATCGTGACCACCACCAAGCACCACGTACTGCTTTATTTAATCCGGTGCTACCAGAACTATCAGACAGAGTGCTCACGAAAGACGCCCCTGACCCAGCCTGCTCTGCAGCTGGCCTTCGAACAGGTGATGCGAATGACCGTCCTGGTGCTCACCGATCGCATCTACCAGAATCTCAACGGCCACATGGATCAGTCTGCTCTGCTGGAGCTGATGTACACGGACAAGGTGAGCGAGTCTTTCCTCATCGACTTGATAGCCCACACGCACCAGGATCGCGACGCATTCGACACAATTTTCAGTCAGGTGCTGCGTGGTCTATTCGCCGGAATGCAGCGCAATATCTGCACTTCCAAGATCAGTGTGCAGCAAATCGAGTGGCTGGCCAAACTGGTTGTCATCAAGGTGGGCAATGTGCGGCCCATCGCAGATCTCGTGTCCAGGCAGCCCAACTTCCTACCACCCCTCTGCACAAAGATCTCCGGTCGGGAAATAGTAAAATGCAGCTTTCTGGGGCCCTTCCTCTCCGTGTCGCTTTTCGCAGAGGAGAACGTCAAGTTTGCAGAGTTTACCACCAAGAACAAGCTCGAAGATGCTGCCAGCTCTCGTTTGCGATGGGTGAGTAACTAATGTAATAGTTTGATTTCGTAAATGAACTGATTGGATTTATGTTACCTTTTAGGAGCTGCACTCTATGCGCACTCACATGCACGTAGTGTTCCATTCGCTGTGCGTAAATGCTAGCAGTCGTCCCAAGACGCTAGAATACATCGGCAGTATCCTTCGCCACAACGACCGTCGTGTGCAGTTCGCCAGCGACGAAAAGCTGTTGGCCAGGGACGGCTTTGTGATTAACCTGATGAGCGTGCTGCAGCAGCTGTCGGTTAAGATCAAGTTGGACCGCATTGAGCCAAACTTCCACTACTATAAGAACTCCCTCGTTAACATCGAGCAGGATACCAAGATTAGGTACAGCGAGGAGGAGTACCGCAGCTTCCTGGCCCGTGATTTCAGCCAGCCCGTGGAGAACACAAACTTCCAGACGCAGTGTTGGTTCCTTACCCTACAGGCCCATCATCTGGGCTACCTGCCTGCCATCCAGCGCTACCGCCAAAAGGTGCGCGCCATTAAAGAGCTGCAGAAACTCATCGACGAACTGGACCGTACCAAGCCCCATTGGGTCAACTCCCGCTACGCCAACCGTAATAATCAGTTTAAGGAACGCTGGGAAAAGCAGCTGCGAAAGCTAAATCGGTAGGTTATTTTGAAAATCATTGTATATTTTTATTTATTTTGGGTTATTGGAGTATGCTATCTGGTGACTCACATGTTTGCGTGATGAGTCACTTGCACCTAAGTATGGCGCTTCTTTGGATTTTATTTGAAATACCTTCCAAATTTCAGATCGAAGACCTGCTGCGAGATCACACTTTTGGATCCGGCCCTGCTCCAGCGCTGCACAGAATTTTACTCTACTGTCTGCGAGTTCATGCTGTACCAGTTCGAGGGACGTCCGATCGAGGGACCCTTCATCTCCAAGCTGCCAGTGCAGCAGCTAATACCGACGGATGCATTTTCCGCACTGCCCGAGTGGTACATCGACGACATCGCCGAGTTCATCCTGTTCACCATGCAGCATGCCAACGTGGACATCCGCCAGGGCATCGACCACTCGATCATCACCTGGCTGCTGACCTGCGTCTGTGCCTCGCACCTCATCAAGAATCCATACGTGACTGCCAAACTGGTTGAAGTGATGTTTGTGTTCTCCTTGAAGCCAGCCAACTCGGTTAACACGGCGGTAGGTTCCGGTTACAATCGCTTAATGACACTTCTAAAGCCTTGTTTATATGTTCCAAACAGATGTGGAACCATGAGTTGGCCCAAAACGCCCTGGTCAGCGCACTGATGAGGTTCTATGTGGACGTAGAGACAACGGGCCAAAGCACTGAGTTTTACGATAAGTTTACCATAAGGTGAGCATGCCAATAAACCCAACCCAGCAAGTTAATTATTTAGAATGAGTCATAATGACGGTAACGAACTCTCATATTGGTGACCTATTCTGGAAAGTTCTGAAAATTATTTGGGGTGAAGATTTTAATACATTAAATAAGAGCTAATTGCCTTTTAATTATTTATCTTCGCAATACAAATATGCTACATGCATATTTGTAATCTCATACTGACACCCATAAATGCAAAGTACTCTCCCAATTTGTTTAATGACCGATTTACAAACAAATGTAATTAATCAAATATTATCCCTGTGCAGATACCATATTAGCCATCTGTTCAAATCCATGTGGGAGAATCCCATCCACCGGCAGGCCGTCATTTGTGAATCGCGAGTGGGAAATCAGTTCGTGAAGTTTGTCAATATGTTAATGAACGACACCACCTTTTTGCTGGACGAGTGCTTGGAGAACCTGAAGCGCATCCACCAGACCCAGCAGCTGCTATCGGATAAGGCTAATCTCAGCAAGATGAGTGCGGAGCAGCAACAGAGCCGACTTACTCAGCTGGCGACGGACGAGCGCCAGTGCCGCTCCTACTTGACCTTGGCTCGCGAGACAGTCGATCTGTTTCACTATCTGACAGTGAGTGGGGATAGAAAACGCCAATGCTACATAAATGTAATCCTATTATCAATTTTAGAGCGACATTAAGGAGCCGTTCATGCGCGCCGAGCTTGTAGATCGGCTTAGCTCCATGCTGAATTTCAATCTGAAACAACTGGCCGGGCCCAAGTGCAACGACCTGAAGGTCAAGAACCCGGCCAAATACGGCTGGGAGCCACGCAGTCTGCTGGCCCAGATCTTCGACATATATCTCCACCTGGACTGTGATAGATTCGCTGAGGCCCTGGCTGCCGACGAGCGCTCCTTCGACGTTCAAATCTGCAATGAGGCAGCATCGAGGATTAAGCGACTGGCCCTCCGATCGGCGGTTGAAGTAGAGCGATTCAAGGCGCTCACTCAGAGAGCCCACGAAATCTATGGTAAGAGGTTAAGAAACAAGGAAAGGAATCATAATACAACTGGAATGTTTTGTTTACAGTTACCAATCAACAGACTGAAGATGAATGCGCCGACGCACCCGATGAGTTCAAGGATCCGCTTATGGACACCCTCATGTCGGACCCAGTGGTGCTTCCCTCCGGCACGGTGATGGACCGGGCGATTATCACACGCCACCTGCTCAACAGCTGCACCGACCCGTTCAACCGACAGCCCCTCACCGAGGACATGCTGGTGCCCAACATTGAGCTGAAGCAGCGCATCGACGCCTGGCGCAAGGAGCAGCGCGGCAAGCGGAACAACAGCTAAGCCTCGTTCCTACGAGGCCGCACCATGCCCCTTCAACCCATACTGCTATACTTAGGACTAGTTTAATGTGCAGTTTTAGTGTCTACCTATCTTCTACATATAAATATAAATATTCTTTGTGCAGGATTTAGTTTATTTGTGGCGCCCCCGATTTTTGGCTGGCCTGCACGTTTTAGTTATCATTAATCGCCGCTCCCGATAGGAGTCTTAATTATTTAGATGTTTTGAAAAATATTGAAAATTTTTGCAAATGTTTCGTTGTTTTTCTATTTGGTTGCGAAAGAACGACACAATATCGAATTGTTCGTTTGGCCCTAACGTTGTGCGGGTCTTTGGTGATTGAAAAATTGAATTTATCTGCAATTGGATTTCCAAATAAAAAATAATGAATAACACAAATCGTTCAATTGATTTGCGGTGGTCTAGATGGTAAATTAATTAAATAATACTTTCAAAACGTTGATTGTTTCAAGGTTTTTAATGATTTATACAAAGTTGGAATCTATTTTCCAATCTGATTTACAAATAATAGATAATTAAGCGTATCACTAACATAAATTATAAAAATATTTTATACTTAATTCCTAGTTGCATTCACCTCGGAAGCCTTTCCAGAGATGGTTGCACCCAATTCAGTTAGTAGTAGTAATCGTAAGTTCGTAATCTCGCTCAGTCAATTGCCGGTTGTCGCAAGGGATCTCCGCCGGATCTCTTGACCTACCAAAACGGACACCAGCCAATGTAGCACTGGCAGAGGTTCTCGTTGTTGGTCGCCTGCTGGATGAGCAGCTCCACTTGCTGCTGCTCGTTTACGCTCTTTTGCGTCTGGAAGTCGGTGCCAGTTAGCTTGCACTTGACCCGCTTGATTACCTGGCTGGCTTTGCTGTTCGTCTCGTCGGCCACGTTGTTGTGGAGGCCGCCTTGCTGCAGCGTGGGATCGTAGGGCTTCGACTTGGCCATGGGCAGGGAGTCCTCCACGGAGTTGCTGAGGCTGTCCTGCATTCCGGAACCGCCCCTTCCACCTGGAGCACCCGCCCCAGCCACTGCATCGTTACCCTTCTTGTCCACATCCAACAGTCTCCAGTTGAGCAGCGGATCATAGACAAAGGCCTCCAGCACCGCCATCAGGGAGTCCTTGTTGCGACGGAGCACCAGCATCACGCTTTCGCAGGTACGCCTGTAGGTGCCCTCGATGCCAGTGACCTCCATCGCCTTAATTAACATCCGGGTGAGTCGGAAGGGTATCTTTTCGGGAAACTTTTCGCGCGTCATGGCCACCTCGAAGCAGTCGCCAAAGTCTATGTGCAGTATTTTGCCACTCATGCGATCCAGCATAAGGTTCGATGGATGACGATCGCCCAGACCCAGGATGTATCCAACCATAGACATGACTGCCAGTGAGCGGGTGTAGTTGTTTCTCCGCTCAAACCATAATTCGGAGGACGGGGACTTGAGCCACAGCAACTTGGCCAAGTCGTCGCCTTGGGTCTGACCCAACGCATGCTCGAATACTTCAACTTTCTGCATCAGCGTGAGGTGATCATAGTCTGGCGCAAAATTGAGCATTGTGCGATGCTCCTGATTTAGTGGCACCTTCTTCTTGTCGCGGTAGTCGCGGATTAGCGTATGCAGGGTGTCACAATGTGGCACCCAACCAATAAGGCCCGAGTTGGTACTGAGCGGGATAACCGCATACCGCTGGATAGCCAGGTTACGCCGGAACGTGTCGGGGTCATCCAGTAGCAATGTATTCACCAAAGAAAATAGCTGCATCACGCGTTCGTCCTGACGAAGATCCTCGTGTCCCTTTAGAAGGTACATATAGTCCTTGCCATTGGAGCCACGAATGCACAGTTTTCGTGGGCGCTGCTTGGATGTAATCACCTGAAATCAGGATAGAAACTTGAATTAACACCCACAAAAGCAAGTTAGGAAATTTCAAAGAAAATGTTATCCTTACCTGAAGGTTGGTTTTAATGATACTAATGCGGATGAGCTCCTGGCCAGGGTTGTAGGACCCGGGTACGGCCAGCTCGAGATCTTTGCACGTCATCAGTTTGGGCGAGACATACGGCAGCTCTAGCGAAGTAAGCTGTGGCAGCTGGCGCGAGATCTTTTGGAAGACGTGATAGTATATGTCCCAGGCTCGATCAAGATCCATCACCACCGCCGATGTCTTGTACCGCTGCGACCACTCATACGCTTCCGTCAGCTCACGACCATAGGCCTGCGAGAAGGATGTCTCTTTGAGCGTCTGCGGTCCCCTCTCCAGCATCGCATGCAGTGGCTCCAAAATCTCAAACATGCCCTTAACGTTGCGATCCCCAAAGTAGAGTCGCGAAGCTTCCTCCAAACCCTCGTGCCACTGTTCGTGCCAAAGGATCGCCACACGGATGAGCTCATCACTGCACATGACCGCCTGCTCCACCAGTGTGGGCGAGTGTTTTCTCATTGAGTCGAGGATCTTAAATGCGGCGTTCCTGCGCGCCAATGACGCCGACTTGGAAGCGACTGTTAGAGGATAGACCAGAGCCTGCGGGTGATTCTTTCCTATGTCCATAAGGAGCTGGTGGATCAGTTGACCCACCAACTGACGGTGGGTATCGATGCGGGCAATAAGCTGCGGGATAACCTGAAGCCAGGTGTTGATCTCGATCAGCTTCATTCCAGAGAGCAGCGCCTCGTACACCTCCGCATGGTTGCCATAGTCAAACCAAAGGGTTAAAAGACGTAGCGTATCCTGTAGCGAATTGCCCTTTATAAGGCTGATGGAACGGAAGAATCCCTGAACTGCCGGAACGGCGTATTGCTGTATGATCATTAGATCGCTGTCGAGGCCCAAGCCCATTGTCATTCCCATACTGGCTCCCGGAGGCTGTTGTTTGTCCAGCGCCGATTTCTGCGCCTGCACCACCTTAAAGTTCATGTATGCCCACAGGTGCCAGGCCTTGTACCAGTTGGGATCGTAGCTAGTGGCCTTTTCAAAGCACTCGAGGGCGCCTGGTATGGCCTCCGGTCCGATGCTGTCCTGCAACTTGTTCTGCCAGGTGGCCAAGCGCAGATAGCAGCGGGCCATAAGGCGCTGATCTTGCTGCTTCAGTGCTTCCGGAGGTAGGCAGCTAAGCTCCTGACTATATGTGTTTACGAAGTGCCTCAACTGTTCGTAGGCATCTTGCAGCTGATTATTGGCAGCCATGTACTTGGTGTACGCGTAAGTCACCTGGGGTTGATTGCACGGCAGTGGCTGGTGCGGATTCAGCTTGGGATCGGTGCCAAGTAGCATCACCAGAGTTTTATGGGACAAGTGCAGAGAACCGCTCTTTCTACACAAACTAGCGTACTTCAGCCAGGTGTGTATGTCGTCGTGCGGTTTTACCACCAGCGAGTGCACCTGAATGATCCTTCGCCAGTCCTCTACCAGTCGCTGGCCTCCTTGAAGACGCTTCCACCACATGGTCTTTAAGGGCTCTCGCCTCTCTGGGATCAGCTTGAACTGGATGACCTCCTCCAGCTCCGCCAGCATTTGTACGCAGACCATGGCTCCGTAGGCTCTTTCATAGGACTCGCCCGCCATTGATGTGAGCTCCGTGTCCAGGAGATCCCTCGTTTCGTCAATAAGGCGCTGTGCGGTCTCAAAGTCGTCATGATGCACCGCGAGCACTGCTCGATAGTAGCTTCCGTCTTGGGTATCCTCTGGTATACACCTCACGTACTCCCGCATCGCTTCCCAATCCTGGAGACCCCAGGCAGCTACCGCAGCCAAGGGTCCTGCTCTTGATTTGGCCTCCGTACCGAAGGATTCCCACTCGTGCTTGGTCACGGTGCTCAGCTCCGACCAATCTCCGAGGGCCTCCAGGCAGCGCATGTGACCGAGACGGGCCTCCAAGTCCGAGGAATCTGTCTTTAGATTCCTTTCATAATGTTCCAGCGCCTGATCCCAATTGTGAAGTTTTTCATACCACCTTCCTTGAACATTTAATTCGTTTGCTGCATTTCGATAGGTTGTAAGCAGACCTTCCGCAGCTTCTCTTTGCTGCAGCTTGTTGTTGATTAGAATCAAGGACTCGAAAACTTGGGAGTCCTCCCGCAGAAGGAACTCCTCCTCCTTGTAACGCAAGGCTTTGGCATAAGCTCTGCAAGCCATCGCTCGAGTACCCAATAGCTTAGTCTCTATTGGTATTGGATCGCGATCACAATGCTCCATAAACTCGGCAAGGTTGAGGATTGTCTGAGTGATTTCCGGCATGTCGGTAACTTGCAGGGCTTGAATCAGCGACTGAGTAAGCTCGTTCTTTAGATCTGGCGAGAGTTCCGTCCAACAGGAGATAAATGCGGCGTTGAAAAGATCTCGCAACAGCGTATCGTACTCTTGGGCCAACGAACGACAGGCTCTCAGTGCGTGCGAGGGCGATTCCTTTAGCAGGCCAATGGACAACCGCTTTAGCCACTCCACCCAGTCATCTTTGGACACCCGACGCGTCACCTGCCACGCCGTTCGTAGTTCGTTTGTGGTAACCTACAAGGAAATAAACAGTTTCAGAGCTTGAACGACACAATGAACTATTATCAACGAACCTGCAGATTTTTATTATTACTATTCCGGTCAGTCACAAATGGCTCGTTGTGTTTGAACTTGGCCGGGCGCAGATCTGACTCTCCGGGCCCACTGGAATCCGCCAGTGTGCTGTTGGACTTAATCTCACTCAGTAGCTTCTCGTATTCGGGATCCGAAATGCGATGCTTGTTGAGAGTGCGCTGGACCATTGGCACGAACACCAGGTAATTCTTGCCCAGTTGGTTTACCAGTGAGCGGAGGGTAATCATGGCTTGGTTTCGAAGCTCTGGTTCAGTGTCCAGCACTCGAACCAACGGATGTATGATGCGCGATGAGAAGTCGGTGAAGTCGAGCTGACAGGCTAGATTGTTGATCGTTTCCAGAGCTACCATTGACACCTGCTGTGGTACATACGGAGAATCGAAGAGTTTCACGATTGGAGGCACAATCAGCGGCAGGTAGTACCCCAAGGTACTGCCAAACTTTTGGAGAGCTTGGAGCAGCCTTCTGGTGACCATTCTATCCTTGGAGTTATCGTGCTGCAACACTCGCAGAATTTGTGGGATCAGCTCCGCCAAATAATCCCTAAACTCGCATCCCAAGGCCACGGCGATCTGTTCAATCAAATTGATTAAAGTGTTTTGCAGAGGCGTGTTAATGGTCCAAAACTCTTTGATTAACTTGAAAATATCTCCCATGTAGCTGATGATGTGCAGCTTCACAAAAGCCACCAGAATGGCCAGCTGCTGGAAGAGGAACTCCCTCAGATTGTTATCCGCAGTGCGTACGTTGTCCAGCAAATTTGGCAGCACTTGGGCCAAGTACGGCACACATTTGATGCCCAGGCTCTGGAAGATAAAAGTCACCGCCTGCACCACACTGGTGTGTCGAGTACTTAGCGTAGGATCACGTAGGATCCTCATCAAAGCAGCGATGGCTACAGCGGGATAGTACTCATCCAACGCGTTACCCATATTAACGAGCAGCTCAGCGGTGGAGATGTCCTGACTTTCATCTACCTTGCCATCTGAGTATGCGATTAAGACATTATCCTTTTGGCTATCAATCAAGCCCTTGTTCATTTTGTGCTTGTAGGGATCCATGGCTCCCAATAAGCCCAGCACTCGGATTGTTTCCCTTCGTATGGAACGACGTTGCTCCGTTTTAAGGAAATTAATTAAAATGTCTATTAGCACGGGGTACTTGTGATATGGGCTAACCACCCTTCCAGTTGCACTGATTAACTGGCCCAAGGTCCACAGAGCCACTCCTCGCTTGTCCGGACTGCCAGCGTCCCCCAGCATTTCGAGTAAAATGGACAGAAGGTCGTCTGCCCACAGTTCCATTTCATCGGAGCCTCCATTTACCTCTGCTAGATCACCAATGGTGCGAAGCACATTCAAAATAACTCCTGGATTCGATTCCGGTTCATGCAACTTGGGCACTAATGCCTTAAGGATCGGATTCATGTATGAGGATATTAGCCTGGGCGTGCTTATCACCAGATGGTCAAGCATCTTGGCGCTCTGCTCCTTGTTCCGACTCATTCCCGAGTACTTCAGATCCGTGATTAACTCGATCATGGTGGTTCTTAATTTAGGCATCACATAAGCAGGGTTCATGGACGACAATCTTCCAACGGTAACCATTGCCAGTTCGCGGATCTCAAAGATTTCGTCATGCAGCGTAATAAATAGTGAATTTAGAGACTCTGGCTGAGCAAGCTTCGCATCAAAGGTCTCGTCCAGCGAACGAAGAATACATATTCGCACATTGCAGTCCATATCTGTAATTGCCACCATTAGCAGGCGCTCAATCACGTGGGAAACGGTGTCGCTGAGAGTCTTGGAGTTCTCCATACTTTCAGAGGATTGCACTGCCAGTTTGAGGAGTCGTGTGCAGGTCTGCACTGCTTCCAGGCGAATCTCCTGCTGCTCGTGTACAATGAAGAAGTCGGCACATCTGAAAAATAATTTATAACTTGTAATGCGAATAAAATGTTAAAATTGGGGGCTTACCGTTGCACGAAGTCCAGCATGTTTTGCTCCTCAAAGTTGAAGGTGCCCAGTGTTTTGAGTGCCAGCACTGTGGTGGCTCCGTCAGCATTCTGCATCAGCGAACCATCGATGGCGATCGATGGCAAAGCAGTGTAAGGTACAACAGTCGCCTTGTTCATCAGCACCTGGGACAGGATTCCGATCAATCCTTCTGTAATGGCCGACTTAAGTTGCGGCACATTCTCGGAGAGTTCTCTTAGGCAAACAGTCAGAGCTGGCGAAAGACCCGTGTAGAACATCTGCTCAAGGATATCCTTAACATCGTCGGCTATCTCCGACTTAACGGCATGCGCAAGAAGCGTAATGCAGGCAAAGACCGCAGGATCCACTGGCACCTTTCGTTTGCTGGTCAAATCTTTTGCTGGCAAAGCGACCTTCACGCTGGTCATTATACTGGATAGATGAACCTCGATCGCACTCTGCACTGCCACAGCCATGTAACCAATTGTAATGTAGGCCACCGTGCGATCCTTTTCCTTGCCTCGCAGAATCTGCATTAAATGCGACACGCATGTTTGCAGGTATTTTTCCACAAAGACAGCGCGGTTAAAAGCAGCCAATCGAGGCAGAATTTGAAGGAGTGCCTGCTGTACATACGGGGACTTTGAAGTTCGCTGCTCCAGAACATTGTCGCAAATGGTGGTATAGTGCTCCTGGAGGATCTCTTGAGCATAGGCGGATTCCAATACGTTGTGCTGCAGGATGTCGATATAATGAGTTATTCGTATTTTAAAGTGCCTTAATATAAGTAAGTGGTTTGTTTTTAAATTAAATAAAATTAAAATTTCTTTTTAATATAAAAAAAATTAAAAAATGTTTTTCTATGAGCACGGTTGTCAAAAAGATTTGCCGCCCACAAATATTTGTGCTAGGCTATCACACTCTACTGCTATATTTGAATACTTCGACACTTTACACAATTTTTAAACTATAATAAGGTCAGCTGATTTCTTCCCGTCAGGCATCTGTTGGTTTTTAGATACATGTAAAGTACTACGTAAGCCAATAGGCAAATAAATGAAAATAACAAATACATTTGTGTGTGGAGGTATTGGATCGTTAGACTCACGCTCGCGAACTTGGCCACTCCTTTGTGATGCTCTCCCTCGCCCAAATGTGTTTGGGTGCTGCCCAGCTTGTCAATGAAGGGCACCTTTAGCCGCGGCACTAAAGTGTTCAGCTGGGAACCCATACCGGACGAACTGCTGGCCTCCAGAAACTTATTGTGGTGGGTCTTGGGAAACAGCGTCCTCAGCGCCGTGTAGCGCCGCTCCCATGTGGCATTGGCACAGCGAAAGAGCTCGTTGAAGACGATGAGGCCACCGTGAATGCGGTCGTCTCGGGTCATGCCCTTCTGATCCTTGCTGGCGGCCAAGTCCGCATTGAAGCTCCCATTGGCCTCGTCATAGCAGATTCTGTACCACTGTGGTTCGCTGGACTGTTTGGTGCTCTCCCGCTGCGCGGTGACAATTAAAGCCGCCCTCAAAGCCTCGCCAGCAGACTCTCGTATAGCAGGTTTGGGATCGAAGATGGCGTTAAAGATAACCTCAAAGAAGGTCAGGATGTGCTGGTAGAAGTATGTCGGCAAGGCGATCGCCAGCTCCCGGAGGATAAAGACGGCTGCATGGCGGCGGTACTGAAAAAAAAAACACATTTTAAAAACCCGTTAACATTTCGCTTCCAAAATATTAATACTTATATATTATAATGATAAAAATTTTATATGTTATTTTATAATATTTTAAGTAATGTTCTTCAACTATAAAATCGGGCTTTAAATTTATATTTATCATGTAATTCACCTCTTGTCTCTCGCCTCTGAGCACCTCAAAAGCCTTCTTAATATCGAAGTCAAAGGAGTCGGCGCCCTTGGACGTGGGCATGTTGGCCAATTTGACCAGGGACCGGGCGGCAATCTCCATGACGGACACATCGTTGATCAGAAGGAGATCGCGCAGACGGTTGAGATACGGGGAAATTCCCTTCCTGGCAGTAAGACTGCCCTCGCAGTTAATCAGGCACTCTGAAAGGGAAGACGTTAGATCCTCTGACGAACTACTGGCGACCCAAGAACTCACTCATGGCCAGAGCACCGCCCTTCTTCTCGTTGATGTCCGTCGCATTCACCATCGTGAAGATGTGGTGGTCGAACTCGTCGAAGAATTGGGCCAGCTCCTCCTGGGACATCTCGCGCAGCTCTGTCTTCACATAGAAGAGCAGATCCTGGGTGGCCTTGTTCTGTACATTCCGGTTGCGGGACTTAAGCCCGTTGACGAACTGCTGCACCACCGACGTCGTCGACATGGCTGGGCAGGGTTTATTCACGTTTAAAGAAGATTTTCACTTGCATTTGGGAGGGGAAAGGGTGGAGCAGGTGCATCTGCCTGCTGTCTCCGGACTTTGGAGGTTATCTTATTGGTTGCCCTGGGGCGCTATACGCACTGATCCACTAGTCACTCGATAGGATCTCATGTGCTGGCACCGGAGCCGAACGATCTCACTCTGATGCAGGACGTTTGCTACCTTTAATTCCGGATTACTTCGGTTTTTACGGAAATTTATTGCAGCCGCTGCCGATTAGTGATGTAAAACTGACTTCGATGGATTGACAATCGATGTTTTCTTGCCGATATTTCTCAATGCTTATGTCGATATCAAATATATGCCCTTAAAAACTTTAGATATTATATATTTACATATTTACATATTATAAACTTCAAAGCAACTTAAAAAAATACGACAATAAACATTATTGATTATAAATTGAATAACTTTATAAGAGAAGTGAAGAAGTAACGAAAAATGGCTTAAAGTTTATTCTGGAAAAAAAATCCAATTTGTATTATACGAAGGAAAAAGTTACATTGAAGTCTGAAAAACTATACAAAAATGGCAACTTCATATTTAATACATATATTTAGTATCAACAGGTACTATTTTATATTGGAGCAGATTGAGTTAGTGGAAACCACCTATGAAATAGAAGTGACGTGCGTGCGTGCACGTGAGTTTGCAGTGGGCTCATCTCTATCGACAACCTGGACCCCTCGCCGATAACCGATAGATCAATACTAGAGTGAAATCAAAAAAGCGAGAGAATTTTCATAAGAGCTGGTGAAACAAATGTGAGCTTATTTAATTTTAGAGCAGCTAAAAAAATAGATTTTACGCCTCAAAACAATTACAACACAAGCCCCAAAGTGTGTAACAAAAAATAAGTGTGGAAATTGCTATTATGATGCGTAAAAGGTGGAAAATTCAGCTGCCCGTTAGTGGCATGTGTGAAAATTGTATTGGAAAATCGATGCTGGGCTGCGGGGGTGTGAAGCTTTTCACTGGGGCCTGCTGCTGCACATCAGCGCCACCTATGATTTTCCTCGCGAAAAACTCTTCCGTTCGGGGGCATGGAAAATGCGTGTTTTTGTTTATAAGAAAAAACGGTTACTTTTCCCACAGCCAACGAACGATTTGACCGTTACCGAAGCAGAAGAAGAAGAGCAGTAACCGCGACCATGTCCAACTTGAGGAAATTCAAAGACGAGGAGCGCGAGTCGGAGTATGGCCGTGTCTACGCGGTATCCGGACCAGGTAAGCGACGTCACCAGCGTCCTTCATGCGCTGACCCCCAAGACCTGGCTAATCTCTATATTTCCTACTTTTCTTTCTTCTGTGTTTGATTGTACTCTCCCACATCCTTCTCCTTCATTCATTCTTCTTCATTATCATGCTTCTCGTTTATATCCTTCGTCATGCTCCGTTCCGAATAAACCTCCTCTTTGTCTTCATTGCCCTCACTATGGTCCTTTTTCTGCTCCTTCCACTCCGTCTGCTAATCTCTTTGCTTCTGCTTCTTCTCCTCCAACTTGGCTCCTGCTTCCCCCATTCCACCTACCTCAAACCCCCCTCAGTGGTCACCGCGGAGGCTATGTCTGGATCCGCTATGTACGAGCTGGTGCGCGTGGGCTACTACGAGCTGGTGGGTGAGATCATCCGTCTGGAGGGCGATATGGCCACCATCCAGGTGTACGAGGAGACCTCAGGCGTAACCGTGGGCGACCCTGTTCTGCGTACTGGAAAGCCCCTGTCCGTGGAACTTGGACCCGGCATCATGGGCAGCATCTTTGACGGCATCCAACGTCCATTGAGGGACATCGGTGTGATGACCAACTCCATCTATATACCCAAAGGTGTCAACACAACTGCTTTGTCGCGCTCGGAGATGTGGGAATTTAATCCGCTGAATGTGCGGGTGGGATCCCACATCACCGGAGGAGATCTGTATGGAGTGGTCCACGAGAACACGCTGGTGAAGCAGCGTATGATTGTGGCACCCAGGGCTAAGGGAACCGTTCGATACATTGCCCCAGCGGGCAACTACAACCTGGAGGACATTGTCCTGGAGACGGAGTTCGACGGCGAAATAACCAAGCACACCATGTTGCAGGTCTGGCCGGTGCGGCAGCCACGTCCCGTCACAGAGAAGCTGCCTGCCAACCATCCGCTTTTCACGGGCCAACGCGTCCTCGACTCGCTCTTCCCCTGCGTCCAGGGCGGCACCACTGCCATCCCCGGTGCCTTTGGATGCGGCAAGACTGTCATTTCGCAGGCAAGCTACAAATTATTTATATAATCCACAGCTTACATCTTATTAAAAAGCAATCCCTTCTAATATATTCTTCTACCATCCGCAGGCTCTATCCAAGTACTCCAACTCCGATGTGATCATCTACGTCGGTTGTGGCGAACGTGGTAACGAAATGTCTGAAGTACTTCGTGACTTCCCCGAACTGACCTGCGAAATCGATGGTGTCACCGAATCCATCATGAAGCGTACTGCCCTGGTGGCCAACACCTCCAACATGCCTGTGGCAGCTCGAGAGGCCTCCATCTACACTGGCATAACTCTGTCTGAATACTTCCGTGATATGGGCTACAACGTAGCCATGATGGCTGATTCCACCTCTCGTTGGGCCGAGGCTCTTCGTGAGATTTCTGGTCGTCTGGCTGAGATGCCTGCCGATTCCGGCTATCCGGCTTATCTGGGCGCTCGTTTGGCCACATTCTACGAGCGTGCCGGTCGCGTCAAGTGCTTGGGTAACCCTGAGCGCGAGGGATCCGTGTCCATTGTCGGAGCTGTGTCTCCTCCTGGAGGTGACTTCTCCGATCCCGTGACGTCCGCCACTCTGGGTATCGTACAGGTGTTCTGGGGTCTCGATAAGAAGCTGGCCCAGCGTAAGCACTTCCCCTCAATCAACTGGCTTATCTCCTACTCAAAGTACATGCGTGCTCTGGATGAATACTATGACAAGAACTACCCCGAATTCGTGCCACTGCGCACAAAGGTCAAGGAGATCCTGCAGGAGGAAGAGGATCTGTCCGAGATCGTGCAGCTGGTGGGCAAGGCATCGCTGGCCGAGACCGACAAGGTGACCCTGGAAGTGGCCAAGCTGCTGAAGGACGACTTTCTGCAACAGAACTCCTACTCACCATACGATCGCGTTTGTCCCTTCTACAAGACGGTGGGCATGCTGAGAAACATCATGGCCTTCTATGAGACTGCCCGGCATGCCGTTGAGTCCACAGCCCAGTCGGACAACAAGATCACATGGAACACCATCAGAGAATCAATGGGCGGAATTATGTATCAGCTGTCGTCGATGAAGTTTAAGGTGAGTTGGTTTTTTTGTTCGAATGGCTAGTATACATATTGATAATGCACTTTTCCAGGACCCTGTGAAAGATGGTGAGCAAAAGATTAAGGCGGACTACGATCAGCTGTACGAGGATCTGCAGCAGGCCTTCCGAAATCTGGAGGACTAAGCGGGGAGAGCCAAAAACAACTACGGGCTTTCCTAGAAAGAGGAATGGAAAAAGAAGCAAACCAAACGAAATAAGAAACCAAAGCTAGGTTATTTTTCGAATTCCCCATTCAATCTAGTCATATTTACATAATGCATAATAAGATATTTGAATCCAAGTTTACTTATAAGTTTAACAACAGTTTGGCCCGCTTCAGGTCTAGTCAGGTCAGAATCGAATCATCAGAAGATACGCAAAACCAAAAACAACACGATGACAGCGAGTTAGGAAAGACGAACAATAATTAGTCGGTAGCGCAAATGGAACGCAGTTAAACCAGCCATATACATAAATACCATACATATACGACACATATGTATAATTATCTATGTTGATATATAAATATAATTCACAGCTATGTATTGTTAGTAAATTTTCATATAGTTATCGATTGTGTTCGTTACCCTATTATGTGAAACTAAACCAACTAAACGAGTCTAAAGGGCGTTTTAAACTTTACGAAATTACAAAATATTATATTCCTACATATTATAGACCTTTAAAGAACGCAATAACAACGTAGCCCCAAAAGCATGTACCTCTACTACCAAAGGATAGCTATTTCAATAACTTGTGTGTGTTGCAAATGGAGCTATGGAAATAAAATGTATTATGAATGTTACAAAATGATCGGATCTTAATTTACTTATTTCTAATAATAAAAATGGCGCAATATTTCGAATACAAAAAATCGATTGGCGATAATATATCGATGATGCTAGATTTCAGATAGCAGTCGGCAGTCGACTATTTTAAGCGATATGTAAAGTCGAAAATCATCGGTTACATTTAGCTATTTGCCGTCTCTAGTTGACGTGTTGTTAAATTAAATATCCGTTTGTAAATATAAGAATTGCGCTTAAATTAAAGTAATTATGTCTCAGTTTGGCGGACCCAATGACTTTTACGGCTCCGCGCCCTCGGGTGATGCCAGCTACAACTTCGATATGCCTGAATTTGGCCAGGAACTGTGAGTACATTCCCGGAATTCCACTTATCACCATTCACAATTGTTGCTCCACTTGCTTGCAGGAATTTCCAAACCTTCGACAACACACAGGCTTCAGTGCCGCCCAACTATGATGCGGCCTATGCCCAGACCCCAAGCCAAGGATTGGGTGGGTTCTACGATCCCACGGCGTACACCGACACGAGTTACGGACAGGACAAGAGCGGAAAGTCAGCTGCCCCCGGAGGAGCCGGCAACGACTTCGACGACGAGCCCCCACTTCTGGAAGGTGAGATTGGCCTCCCAACGGGCACACAGCCGATATGTCCCAATGAGCTTTAGCCTATCAGAGTTTCTTAGCCAGTCCATGTATAAGTCACTTGCCTAGAGAACTTAAACCCAACTGTAAGACAAAAGCTACAAACATATATTATATATTTGCAGTTATTATAATTTTTACAGATCTTTATATTATAATTCCAGAACGTTACAGTTTTCTTTTCGATCGATTATCGTCTTCTGAACCTAGCGTATTTGACAAATAGCTTATGCCAAGTAAAAGTTAATATTTATAGTACTAAAAAGTGTTCTTGACTTTGTGCATCGACCTCATATAGGGTTTCAATCGTGTTTGCTTTGCTTTCAATTCGCCACAACATTTTTCTCCATTTACAAAATGAAAATGATCAATATACCGAACAGAAACAGATATTCATTATAAGCAGGTTATAAGTGTACAGAGATATGTACATTGCAATCGTTGAGTAAAATCAGTTTTCATATTTTAAACAGCATCTTTTATCGCTAATGAATTTCCCCTTTCTTTCCCTTTTTGTTGCAGAGCTGGGCATCAATCCGAATCACATCTTCCAAAAGGTAAGTAAAGAAAGCAGAGCAAAGGAGGCTCCGCCGCAGCTTTTCTTAATTTGCGTACTCCACCTTTGGAGCTGCCTGTTGGTGGAGGACAACGTCCCCTCCTCCTTAGTCCGCTGCTCTTGAACGCATTTTTAAATGGAGATCTCGAGAGGGGCCAGGCAAATTGCATATTTTATGCGCCCGATTCCACCGACACACGCCACAAAGGAGCTGCGAGTTTTGAGTTGCCCACTTTGTTTGCCCAGACAATTACTCCACCCGCCGCGTAATTCCTACTTTGCCTTTACGCATTTTCCCCGGTCCCTGTTCCGGTGGCGGCCCAGTGCCTTTTTCTAATTTGTGCAACGCAACGGGTGGATTTCCTTCTGGGCGGCCACTTTAGGCCGCGCTTTTCTGGCGCGACCAACTCCGTTTTAATTGAAATTTAAATGTTTTTGCATTTTGCTTTTGTATTTATTGCAAGCATCTCCTCATGGCGCAATAATTCTATTGTTTTTCGCTTCTATGCCATTTTTTTATGCATTTTATATTGTGCGCCATGTTGTCGTTGCACTTGCGGGTTTGTGTCGTTAATGAAGACATATTTTTTCATGGCACTCGCCGCCGGCCTGGCCGTAGTTGTTTTTAAATAAATAAAGCAACTTTTGTGTTTTTAATTAAAGTTTTTCTCGCTCACTTTTTACCCCTCGCTTTCGCTGCCGTTTGCTGTGTAACTTTCTGCATTTTTGTCCATTTTGTAAAAAATTTGCGTGCGCCTGATTCTCATTTCTTTCGCTCCGGCACGGAATTTATTACGCTTGTGTTAATTGAAAAATGAAAATGTTAATGTTAATGAGTCCGTGTGCCATCATAAAAATGAAATGAAATGAAATGCTAATTAAATTGTTCATCAGCTAGCTGGGGGAATTATGGTTAGATTTGTGTGTGACTCTGGCCCTGTTTGTTAAAGTAATGGAACGTTGGCAAATGGCAAAGTCAACAGAGCTATTTTCAAGGCCTTTATGTACTCACGGGAAATATCCGCATAAAAAATAACTAAAAAACACTTAGCTGTATTACACTCGTATAGTATGCATACGAGTTCTGCCTTTTCAATATGACTATTGCACTTACAACCAACTCCAATTTGATCTGGTTTTGTTTTGGATATCAAAAAAGGGCTATAGAAAACTAATTTGCGAGCACAATCAATGTATGGGTTGCATTTTTCCACTTCAAATTCTGTTCCCATCTCAATTAATGTTGGTAAGCCCACAAAGAGACACTCGGAATTTCATCGACAATTTTCAGTGGCTCCTTGTCGGCTATAATATCAAATTTCATAGCCCTTGTCCCTGGCCCACATTCGCATGCATCAAATGCGTTGACAGCTTTTGGCCGAGTTTCCAAGCCCCGGCTCACTTGGTAGCTGGCTGGCTGGTCAGCAATATCATTTATCATCAATTTCCATTTTTCAAATTTCTCTGCCACTGCACACGCTGCAAAAACAAGGCGCAAAACCAAAACGCATAGAGAACAAATGTTTGGAAAACGGGAGTTGGGCTTCGTTTTATGACCGCTGTGCGAACAAATGAATTGTGTTGTGTAGTTTCCAGTGTCCAGAGTCCAGTGTCCCGTGTCCCGGGTCCAAAGTCCCGTGTTCCGCATTCCGTGTCCTGCCGCAAGCTCCATGAGTGATGATGGCCTGCTGCTGGACGGACTTCTGCCGACCCAACCCCCATTCCTGTCGTTGTGTAATCCTTCACTTGCTCTAATTTTAATCGTATTACTTTCGCGCTCCATCTTCCATTTTAGACGCTGGCCGTTCTGAATCCGCTGCGCGGCACCGACCAGCAAATCCTCCAGGATACGGACATGGCGGGTCCACTCGTGTTTTGCCTCACACTGGGCGGCTTCCTGCTGCTGGTAAGTTTTACAGAGATTACCGCCACATCGTTGTGCTTTAAATGCGCGCGAAATTACTTGGAATTAATATTTTAAGTGATTTTAAGTGGTTATCGTTTAAAATGCCTACGTTTCTTTACGAATTACGTCTATAATATTAAATGAAACACCTTTAATTTGGTTCTCCACCACATTCTGAGTTAACCTAAACTTATTTTTCCACAGAGCGGCAAGGTGACGTTCTCGTACATCTACGGCATCGGAGTGATGGGCTGCATCTTCTTCTACTGCCTGCTGTCCCTGATGGTCAGTCGGTCGCAGGTTACCTTCGGAGCCGTGGCCTCCGTGCTGGGCTATTGTCTGCTGCCCATGGTGGTGCTGTCGGGCATCAACATTTTAATCACCATTCAGTAAGTAATTGTTGACACAAGTCGCTGGCTTTTCATCTGCCCTCCATTCATTCCGCTGGGCAGTGAGGCAACAACCATTCATGCCATCAGTCGCTGTGCTTTATATTTATGTTTTTAATTGAAAAGTTGCCAATGCATTGGCGTCGAATCCTCATTGTTTGTGGCCTGTAATTACAAACTTTTGCCTAAGCTCGTCCAGCTGCGACTGCAGCACGTTTTCGATCCGCTCCAGCCGCTGAAATTTGTTCTATTGATGCTTCGACTCCGGCTGCTGCTCCTCGCCCATTCAAGTTGATCACTTCTGGCTGTTATTACTATTGTTATTGCGGGTGTTGTTTCTCGATTGTTTGATTCGAGTCTGCAGTTCTGTTTGATATGGTCATGTAACTGCAATGAAATAGTTGCCCTTGCAGTTTGCAAAGATGAAAATCCACCAGTGGGCTGTAGTCGCTTGTAAATTGCAATTAAGATTAAAGAAGTTATTGGGCGCAAATGAATTTAAAACATTTCATTTTCTAGTGCTATTGTTCTCATACAACGATGTATTCAATGGTGATTTTGCAACTGAGTCTTATGACGGCAGTATCAGAAAGTTTAGTTTCATTAATGAAACTACGTGTGATGGAAGCAGAACTCTTAATTTATCGTATGCAACTACTATTCCTCCTCGACCAGCGTTTAATTTTTCTTTATCTGCCCATCCTTTGGGCTTGATTTCCCCTTGGCTCTTTTCGCACAATTTAGGTTTTTAATTTTGTTGCAGTTTTGGGCCAGCGATGCATACACACGGATGCGAATAAAAACGAGTAGCCAACTTAATTTGCGCTTTTAGTGCACTCCAGGGCCACAACTGCCAAACTACAGACTACGGACTGCGGACCGAGGACCGTGGACCAAGGACTACCAACTACGGGCGAAACGGACGGAGAGGCTTGGACTTCATTGAAGCCAAGGCAAGACAGGCAAAAAGCGGAGCCAAATAACGCCAACTATGCGCCGTTTAATTTTCGCGCTGAGCACGGTTGGAGTGGGTGGTTTTGGCCAAGTGGGCGGTTTTGGTGGTGGAAACGCTGCTGCCCGGCGGTCCAGTGTCCATCTGTCTAACGTTCCATGTCCTGTTTTGCCACCCGTTGAGTTTCGTTCACGTAGTTTCCTTTTCAAATATGTGTCCAGCACTTGCTGGCCCAGGCTTTCTGCCCACATTTCCCTGCCGTTTTCCGCCCCCTTGCCGCCGCACTTTTCCCCGCCTTTCTTGTCCGGCATTTTTTGTGTTCTTATTTCCGTTTTTGTTTTTTTACTGACTCCACTCACTCGCCACGCTTTTTATGATGGCCATGCGAGGAGCAACACGCAAATGCTGCGTGAGTTTTTAGCGCTTTCTCTGGTGGATGCACCTCCTCCTGCCCATCACCCAAGCGCCACCTACCACCCACCACCTCGTCGGCACGTCATAATTTCAGAGCAGCGCGGGGAAACTAAGTGCTGTGCTGGGTGGGTGGGCATGGGTGGAAATGAGCGTGTGTGTGGAAAACAACTATTGCTCGAGCTTACTCGACACCAAGCGCGTTTTGTTTGCCCCATCCTGCCACCCAGTCCACACCACCGATTTTCCACCCACAACACAACCCTATCACCAAACTGTCCAACCCAACCGCCCAGTGCAATTGCCATTTTGGTTGCCTGTTTGCCTGCATTTTTTATTTGTTGGCTTTAAGCGCTTGCACTTTTGTGGGTGGTGGTATGTGTGTGGGTGTGTGGGTGTGTGTGTGTGCCAGCTTTGATGTTCATATAGTCCTGCGAGTGCCAGCCAAGTTTACAGTAAATATTTTTGCGATTCCCCGCTGTCCATTTCCCTTTTCCTCCTTTTTTTAGACAGACTTTTTAATTGAGTTTGTTTGGTGATGCAAAAGTGCGCAAAAATTACACAGACAGTCGAGTTATCCGGCCCTACATAGTATTGTTTTGATTGGTTTTTAGGCTAGTGCCGGACCATTTAAGCTGCCCAGTTTGGGGCCAAAAAATCACTTGGCACCAGCCCTGGCGGACACTGTGACCAGCAGGCAGCAACACAGTTCTGGGGAAGATTGCAGGGACCATGAAAAAACGGCAGCCCAGTTGAGTGGCGGAAAACGGAGGGCAGTGGAGGTGAAGGTGGAGGTGGAGGTGACAGCAGAGGAGAGCAGCCGAGCCGCCGAGACCACAGAAAGGCAATCCATTAAACGGGTGCGTGTAGCTGAAAATTGGAACCCTGGAATATGGGGATTTATGTTTTGGTTTCCTAAATTGATTTCTTTGTCGGATTTTATGGGTTTACAGAATGAGATTCTGGGATCACAACTTTTTATCCTTTTCTCAAGTGTTCAATCTTATATCTCACTCAAGTATACATAACTTTGATATTTTTTTCCTTTTTTTGATTTATTGATCGTATGATATTGGGATTCGAGATGTTTGCCTAACATTCTGAGTTCAAAGTAAATAAGTAATTGCTTTGGTAGGATAATGTGGAAAATATTGCTTCAAACCGGTAAACCCAAGTAATTATTCGGATGGTATCTCAGTGAGCTTGCCTTTAATCTTTCGCCGACTTGTGCGTTAGGGAATAAAGGTAACATTTTCCGTATATCGCTTTGAAATCAATTTTTCATTTTCCGCTGGGCTTTCCTCGTGTGAGCGTGTGTGTGTGTTGCCTGGTTGGTTGGTTGGTTGGTTATGTGTGCGCTTTGTAGTTGGACTGTGTTTGCACCAGAGAACTGCAGCAAGCCACCGGCACCCTAAGTGCACCCGGTAAACACCGGGTATTTCAGCACCCGGGTGTTTGTAGACACTCTATTTTCAGCAAAGACAAACACCCGGGTGTTTTGCCACCCGGGTGTCTTTTGCTACTTGCACAAAAACACCCGGGTGTCTGCTGCGCAACACAATTTAGGGTGAGTGACGCGCAAGCAACGATCGGCCGCAGGTACTTTTCTGTATGCATACAATTTGTATGGGTGGAAGCGAGACGGTCTCAAAAATGAAGGGTGAAAGGGAACACCCAAGAAAAAGGTCGGGCACATGTTTTTGCGTTTTGATCTACCTAATGTCTTAACAAAAAACAATCTTATATATTATTAAATAATATTTATACATTATTAACACTATTCTATTTCAATTGTTTTTTCGCTTGTTTTTTTAAAACAATTTTATTTATTTTAATTTTTTTTTTTTTTTTATAAAACTATACATTTATAGAAACAAATATTAAAATTTTTAACAAAGTAAATAATATAATATATAAAAAATAAAAGTCTATTTCGCGTTGTTTAAATTTTTGTAAAAAGAATGCAAAAAAGGAGGCTATCTTCAGATTTTGGGCATAATATATTTCGTTTTTCAGGAATTATGCTACCACAGGCACTGGAGTGTCTACCAGACACCCGGGTGTTTCCGAGAAATAAATGAGTGTTTTTGCCACTCATCCCTTTTTGGGCACTTGCCTTTTTCTGCATGTTTGCCTTCTCTACCCTTCGTTATGAGTGGCGAGTGTGATCGGTACCCGCTACCTAGAGTGCCGCATTGATTCGGGTGCGCGCACACCAGGGTGCCTGCAGACACCCGAATATTTTGAGCGGGTGTTTGCAAGTACCCGCCGTGACCGGCGTGAGTGGCACCCGATACCCAAATTTGTTGAGTGTGATTAAGGTGGCAAAAAAGGCTACCCATGCAGTTCTCTGGTTTGCACATCCTTTTGCCGGCACATCGCCTGCTGTCTTTGTTTGCCCTGCCCATTCATTCGCACACACGCTCAGACTTACCCACACCCACATGCACACTCATCCTTTTTTATGAACACTCAGCCGCATAGACGGTATCCCAAGTCGATGAACTGAGAAAAATAATGTCAAACGCCATTATCATTTCAATTATCTAGGGATTGCAAAGCTACATTTTTATCTGACCTCGATTAAAAGCCTATCTAAAATTAAAGCTAATGTAAATAGATCAGTAAGAATCTTAATTGTATTTAATTTATAATGTTTAACTTCATCTTATCGCAAGTTGTAGTAATTAATGTCAATATGAAGAGTGTAATTGAAGGTGAATACATTTCCTGTTCTTCAGATCGAAGGTTGAGCAGATTAGGATTGAGATTTTCTCACTCTGTAGAGCTGGTGCTTCATGCATATGCATTGTTTATTGATTTCACCGACGTCTATATCTATCTGGACTGAGTTGGTATCTCGTTTCACTCTTGCAGGGGCACACTCGGCCTAATTGTGAGCGGCATCTCCATATTCTGGTGCGCCATATCGGCCTCGAAACTGTTCGCCACCGCCTTCTCCATGGACCATCAACAGCTGCTGATTGCCTATCCGTGTGCGGTGCTCTATGGAGGATTTGCGTTGATTACCATTTACTAGGGCTACGAGATCCCTGCTGCTATTCCACCACCACCAGCACCACCACGCCCTCTGTTGTTGTGTTTGCCTGGTTTTAATTGTCCTGCAAACACATACTCTTGCAGCAGCACAATAAATACACACACCTACACTCACACACATAGGCAGATGTCAGGAGGAGAAGCAACAAGAGGAGCCAACCCACACCACATATGGATATGTATATTTATAAGAAAATAAGCGTCGATTGCGAATTTGTTTTCCATATTCTCCTTTTTCGCTGGCCAAGCTCCACGTTTACTCAATACTTTTGTTGTCAGCCGATGTAATAAATTTGATTGCGAATAAAAAAATGGTTAACAAATTGAAATTGGTTTTTTGCCATGCACAATTGTAGTCGTGGTAAGCAGCATATTGAAATTTCGCGCTCTCGTTTCCGTTTCCGTCGCACTGAACACTTTTTGGGGCATGCAAAATTAACGCGACTCAGGCAATATGCCATGTCCCCTTTTTTTCGGAATACTCTTCGTGTTCACCCTATATTTGTGCAATTATTGTTTTTTGTTTTCTTGTTTCAAGAACTCTGCTGGCATTGCGTTGTGGGTATTTATACGGGTATTATGCCACGAATCGCCAGGCGAAAATTCACCTGGATAGTTAATCGATTGCATGAGCTTTGGAAAACATGCGAAACAGAATGGGGTAAGTGAATTAATAAAAATATTTATATTTAAGTATCATCAAAATGAAGATTGAAAACTCGTAAGCGTCCTCTTTGGTATTTTTCAGCAAAAATTACACTTCCCTTCATTATGAAATGTTTCAGATGAAAGAAAAAATTGCTTAAGAAGCTTTTATAATATTTCACATGTACTGTTGCATTGAATTAAATATGTACGATTACATTCATTTCCTGTTTGGCAATCGGCTTTGTTCACATTCATGAATCGATGCAAGAAATCTTTACATATTCCGGTGAAACATTCGGGTATCTCCTCTTTGGACTTTTGTGCAATTTCCAGCACGTTTACCAAGCCGAGCTGAACCTAGAAAGAAAATTGAATTTTCCACCTCCGATTGTTGAAATTTATGATTTTCACAATGCTGCTTCTGCCTTCCGCTCGTTCGTTGCACTTTGCGGCACTAATCGACATCCAGTGTTCGGAGCTTTGCAGGTTTTTGAATCCATTCAGTTGTGAATTCGTTGGCCTAATTGAAATTTCAAGTGCAGCAGATGCAGGCCAGATATAAATGCATATTCGATTTGCAATGCAATGCCCTTGCAAAGGTAGCACAAATTATTAATAAAATTCCTGGCCGCATGCGGAGTGTTAATGTAATTTGATAATGATTGAAAAACAAATCAGCATAAAAAATGACCCAAAGGGAAGCGGCAAAGAAAGGGTTCTAAGTTGTCCTCTTCTGCCGCCTTACCATATGCAAATAATTCAGCGTTGTCCTCGCATTTTCATATTACATAATTAGCGTTTTCTCTCACAGCGCTCTTTTGTATTTTTTCGGAATTCCTGGGTTGTCCTTTTCCCGTTTGGCTGCCTGAATAAATTGCAAAATGCGTAGCATACTTCTGTGAGCTTGGCGCGGCGCTTTGCGCTTTTTGATTTCCGCCCCCACCACTTTGCCCCCTTTCCCCTTTTCCTCTTATGCAAATTGTTGTAATTACTACAATTCGGTTGAGCATTTTTATGGCCAAAACGGAAAGGCAGCGGGAATACAACAACACAAAAAAGGAGCAGAAATATATATAGACGCGGAAATATTTGTGCGCTAATTGCGTGGCCCGAATAAAGAAGGACGAGCAAAAAGCCCGGCCAGGATCTGTGTGCTTAAGCATTTTGCGCTCATCAAAGGCGTCGCTTGCCATTAGCGCTATTAATAAACACTCGTTAGCTGCCAGACAGGACGGCGGCGGGAGCGGTGGAGTCCTGGAGCTCTGGTGCTCTGGTGCTCTGTTGGCGGAACCAGGACCACATCGAGAGCCAGTGCCTCTCGAATGTGTTGCTGATAATTAGAATTAGCTCACAATTAGCTGGAACCGGCTACGATGATGATGGCTGGCTCTTCGGCTGCTTGCATGGCCATAAGCTTATTAGTTGCCGCTCATTTTTATTTTCCCCTTTTCATTTTTCGCGATAATAAGCAGCTTGGTCTTGAAAAATCCTTGCCAACGAAATGAACGCTCACACCAGTACACTGGGGAAAATTCGTGCCGCTGGCTTGCTATACTTCAATGGAATATAAATTAAGAAAATAATGAAATTCTGAATTTAGTCAGTGATTTAATTAATTAAACTTGTCTTTTTTTATTTTTATTTATTATTTATTAAGTGAAGAATCCGTGCATCATAATATTGTATCTTAACATCACAGGGTGGAGAAATATTCGTAAGAATTACCAAACCCTATACATTAAACTTGTCTTGAATTGATATTTTTTACACATTTCTCTGTCTTTCCAGCCGAAAGAAGATAGGTACATACATATGTATATAAAATGTTTTCCACCACTTAATCCTATTGCTACAAATACATGACCTTAAAAAATAAATTGCTTAAAACCATACAAAAATATACATTTTTTTCAAGTGTCTGTCCCTTAACGCATCGCTTTCCATCGAGCGTTAAGCGTTGAGCCAACACAATAGCAAACACCTGCGGACAAAAGCTGCTTACGGAAATGCATAGCCCAGGAAAAACGGAAAGGGGGTGGGAGGGGAAAGCCGGTGTGTTGTGGGGTGGGATTTTCCCAACAAGAGTTATTACATTTTAGCTTTTCCTCGGCGCGTTCGTCTTGCGTTTGTGCTTTCATGTGCTGCAACTTTGGCTGCATTTTAATAAATATGCAATCTAAAACGCTTTCCACACAAACAAAGCCGCAATAACCACAGGGGCTTTTGGGTGGGCGCAAGAAAAGCGTTGCGGGGGTGGGGGTTCGAGGGTTTTCCTGCGGTTTTCCTTAGTTTTTCCAGGGCTGCCAATGCCAAGAGTAAAGGCGTTAATTGCGCTCTCCCAGAAACGCAAAACGCTCAACGGCAGCCAATAGAAACGGAGACGACAGCCACATTATGTGGCATCCTTTTGGGCCAGGCCTTCATGGCATGAAAGGCGGTGGGAGGAGGGGGCGGAGGCGTCTGCATTGGTTACACTTGCCACATTTTTAATTAGCGCTCTTAAAAGCTCATTGAATGGTCGAAAAAAACGTAAACGAAGGAGGAGGTAAGGCGAAACAAGCTGTCAGCCACCCCAGAGTTTCATTCATTACGTGTTCAGCGGTGAATCAGCACACAGTATTCATATTGTGTATGAGTACAGTATTCACCTTGTATGAAAACTGGGATTTATCGCTTTGACAAAACTGCGCAAAAACGTCTTATAACAAATTATTACTTAATTTATCACCTTTTCCACCAACTTGTGATAAGAAAATAGATTCAGCTTAGCAACAGAACATGTGAGATATCATTTCCTAAACAGTAAATATGTCATTTAATAATAAGAAGAAAGGAAACGACAGTTTTAAATAGATACAACATTGTTTAAAACGATCCTTGTTTGTAGATTCCGCTTAAAGCCTTTTTGTTTCAATATATCTCTGTATTTTTCATGTCTTTCCAAATACATAAATAGAAGAAACCAAGTTTAAGCTGTGAAACTAATTACTAACCAAAGTATGCCGATGGCCAACTGGGCACCAACAAGTGGAAGATTCAAATAGACCACATCTCCGGCCAAAGGGATTCGCAGTGGGGGCAACGGGGCCATAATAGCAGGTGGATTCTTCCTGAACTGCGGCACTGAAATGCATAGAGAATTAGCCGGAGATGAGCGGTTGGCTGAAGGACGCGCCGCAGCCGAGGCACGTGTAAAAAGGTGGCCAGATGCTGCCAGGTTACCAGCTCGCATCCCATTTGACTGGCAAAAGCCAACGCAAATTGCTGGTAAGCCTCATCCCCGAACCCCGTCATTCCCGACCCGCCACGCCCCGCCCCGCAGCGCCCACTGGCGTTCGATCCCCCTGCATCGGCTGCCACACACACATCGTTAGGTTGCAGCTTAAAAGCGAAATGCAACATTTATGGTTAAGCTCCCAAAATGGCCGCCAGTGCAGCACAAAGGGGATGAGCGGCCTGCAGCTTGGCGCGTTGATTGCTGCGGCCACACTTCCGGTGCGCCAGTTGCAGACAGAGATTGAGCATGCTGGCGAGATGATGGATGGGTGGGTGGCCGAAGGACCAGGTAAATATTCTAGGACACTCGACCATTGCAGAACCAATTAGCTGCAGAGTGGTTTGGTTTCCATGCAGTGGGAGATTTGGGAGTTTCGAATTTATAAACACTATAGGTATACATCGTGCTAATGATTTTGGCAGGTTTTCATTTGCGATAAAAATAATGTGTTTTCGTTACTCTGCTAGAAACACCTTAAAATATATTTTACAACAGAGTAAAAGACATTCCGTCCAAGTTTGAAGCAACTAGTTAACTGCGCAGTGTACCAATTAAAATGATATTGCGCAAAGGACAAATGGGGAATGCCTTAGACACCAAGTATTCAATTGAATTCCATTTTAAATTAAATTATCAGCCCACCCAACTCCCAGGGCCAGCACGGAGCAAAGTAGCCACCCAATGATGTTTATTGTTTTTCACTTCTTATGCACTTGACTGAACTTTGACTTGTAGCTACCTAGGGATGTGTGGAACAGTCGATTTCAAGTGAACTGTAGATAATCCCCTGACAACAGCAGTTAACAGGCAACGATTACTTGGCAACAAGTCAATTACGGTGCGAGTCGATCCGAGAATGGTTCCCTCTACCCATCCACCCATCCACCCATCCAGCCATCCAGCAGCCTGGTTACAGCGATAACCGACTTGGACTTGGGAGTCCAATAAATTCCTTGACCGGCCAGAAGCTCTCCTACCAACTCGCTGCCTCGAAAGCTCTGCAATCCCCTTTAATGCGCTAACTAATTGACCGGGGCCATACGGGTTGGATGGGGAGCAGTAGATGCGAGTCCAATCCGAAGGATGGACTCCTCGGTCGAGCTGTTGGCGGCGCTATCGCCAAGTGGCAATCGCTTGTAATCCGCCGGGTGGATTTCCTCCAAAAACTAAGGCTGCAAAAGGGGTGCAAAACTATCGACGGGGCATATATCTACATACATACAGTGGGATTTCTCACAAAAATAAATATTTAAAACAGAATTTTTATTTATTAAAATATATACCCTCTTTGGATATCTTCATGATATTTTGTGATATTTTATTTTCCCCTATAGAGGGTAAAAAAGCTTCGATGCTAGCCCAATGGAAGGAACCGACTTGCTTAGCGCAAATTACTTTTGGCGCAATTTTTACAACACTTTTATTGCCTGTCGAATGGAAGTGGAAAATCGGGGCGGAGGTCAAGATTTGGCTGCTGGCTGGCGATTTCAGTTATGCGGTTTCAAAATTCAATTAAAAGCCAACATAACACTTCTCTTGTCCTTCAGAGCTGGCTCCTTAGAGTCCTTACTTGCCCCCCGACTCTCCAGAGCTGAACTCACTGAGATAAGGCAGGAATAATTGAAACAAAGGAGAAAATGGTGGATCGAGTGAGTGGCTGCCAAAAAAGTGGTTTCAATGGGTTTTATCAGCACGACAAGTTGGCCAAAATATATAGGAACTTTGGGAGCAATTGGTTTTAGTTCAGCTTGAGCACTTACACATAGTGTGGCAGTTGACTTTACGACCCAAGTACTCGGAATATGCAAATTTAATAGACTTTGATTTGTTGTGCTAGCTGGTGGAATTCAGATAAGAGTAGTCAGTTCTGAATCTTCACATATAATGTTTAAAATTGATTTTACTATTTATTTCATTGGGAAATGAACGAACGTTAAATAATACATTGCAACTGATTAGAAACTTTGGCGTGTCCTTCCCAGCTTCACTTTGGCCTAACACTTCCTTTCACAGAGTTATTTAATATTGTTATTTGAAGCATCACGTGCTGCAAATTTGTCTGGCAAATGCTCGGCTGGAAACCATTCAGGCGACAACAAACAAACAGACAGAAAAACAATGCGGCAAATGCCGGGCAAAAGCAGATTTCAGGGAACCCAAAAAGGGGGCGTCAAAGGGATCTGGTTGGCAGAGGAGTTGGGCTCACTCGCTTGGCTGCATTTGCATATTTTGTTGCGAATTGCTCGACTGCCTGCTAATAGGAAAATGCGACACATGGGCCAGCGAAATTTGCAGCGAGCCATTGAAGGGGATTTCGGGGGCTTAAACCCCCCCCTAACTTATATGCTAGTTTATAGAAAGCCTTGCAGATCAAACATTTAGTACTTATAAAAATGCAGTTAACGTAGTTAGCACTCTCGTTACTATACAGTGAAAACCCCCTTAAAAGACGCCCCTGGCTTAGTGTGCGTCTGAGGGAGAGGCAGATAGAGTGTGTGTGTGTCGGCACGTGTTTGCTTTGCATGCCTAATGCGCCTTGAACTCGTCGTTGCAGCAGGGAAATATGTATGTCAAATGCTTAATCAGCCGCACACACACTTGCGCCTGCACTCTCACACACACACTGGCCGCCCTCTCTAACACAGAGAGGGCGCCACACACACACAGGCACAGAAAGAATGCAAAGTAGACGGACGCAAACAAAGAAAACGAGCAAGGCGAGCATGCATAAATATTTCAATAGCATACTTTTCGGCTACGTGCTCCAAGTCCAACTCCAGATGCAGATGCCAGCTTAACAGGGAACTCCCAGAAATCTCTGCCTGTTTGTGTGTCTGTGTAGCACACAGCAGCGGTCAAAATAATGATAGCCAACTTAAATCCCCCTTAAATGAAATATAATCATGAATATGTATTAAACATATTCAAAAAAGTCCTTTCTGTAAAAGAGTTTTCAATTTAAGAAACGTAAAACGTAGCTTTTATATTATAATATTATACAGTTCCTTGAAAATACTTATAGCTTGAATTGTAAAATATTGAGTGAACTATACAACTTTCCAATTAGGCATTTTCTTGTCCTAGAGAAGTTCTAAATGCATATTTTGTATATTATATATATTAGTTCACAGAGCTAAAGTTGAAGTAACACCATCTGCACCTACACTATTTGCAACACAAAAGTTGCTGCGGAACTGTGCGAATGAGTGCGTGTGTGTGCGCTCTGATGCGTTTTATTCAACGTGAATAATTGAAACTCCTTTGCCCTTTAACCCAGAGCCTGACAATGAAAGGCACAAAACTTTCCGGATTTCGCAGTTCACCGAGCCCATGAAGTGCAAGCAGCAGGAAATATTTACCTATTCGATTTGCTCAGAAATTGGGAAAGAAGCGATAAGCTGTGCAAACTGGAATGAAAAAATAAAGGAAAAGTCTATGAATCGAGAATATTGATTTTAATTAAGTGAATTACGGGATTTATGGTTGCATTTTTAAGAGAGTCATAAAAGCTTTTATCATAAAAAAATTTGATCTAAAGTTTAGTGGAAATTTCCGAAAATCTATAGTGTTTATGCTTTTCCGATTAAGCGCACATATTCTCCTTGAAGCTAAGCCAAGTTTTCGCGCATTTTATTCCCCGACCAATTTAATTATCCCGACTTCAGCTTCAGTTCTATCTGTCTAGCAGCCGTTGGCGAAAGTTTTGCAATCAGTTTCAGCACCGAGTTAATCTTAAAGAAGATTTCAGCCTTGATTCGATTACTTAACATTCTGGGAAATCTATGGCCACGACAAACAATTAAAACGCTTTGCTAGCATGACAGGCCAGCTGAGTGTTTGGGGAAAAGGCGGGCCGGAAAAGCGGTCGGGAAAAGCGGACACCCACCCACACACACACTATTAAAAATAGCAGCTAAGGGAAAATGGCGGGAAATTGTTGTACTTTGGGGCGCTCTATGCGCTCTATGCGTGGCGGGGGCAAAGGTTCGGTCCCCAAGTATTTGGAAACTCATTTTGTTTAGCAGCGATTGTTGTTGCCTTTCCCTCGGCTTGGCTTTTGGTGTAATTTCGTTGTCATTAAGTTGGCATTATAACAAAATGCCTTTTCAATCACTTTTGACTAAATGCACTGACTACGAGCTGGAGAGCTCCCTTTCATTCCTTCCTTCATTCACTCAGTCTCCCACGCTCCCCCCTCCCCCATTTTCACCCCCTCAAGGACGCGCTCCACCAAGTTTCGGCAATTTTTCGACAGGGATAAGTAAGCACAACAATGCCGGCAAGCAGAAACAGAATCAGGACCAGAGCAAGGACCAGGATGCGAGGAAACCACAAAGTTTAAAAAAGGACATAAAATGTGGTTCCCTTACACTCAGCAAAATGTGTTTCATCTTTAAAGTATTCATAGCAACAGCTTAGGAAACCATTCCTAATTCAAATTACCATTAATAGTGTTTTAATATTTAGTTTAATTGTTTGCTTAATTATGATTTATCCATTATTTAAAGCATTACCGATTGTAGATGTTTGTTTGAGTGCGCTTTACTTTATTTTAAAGCGAAACAAGGCGTGGAGGAGGTCGTAGCGCAGTAAATTTCAAGCGTTTCATCAATGTCACTGTAAAAGGACTCCTCGTCCTGGCCCACGCATATCCTTTTGTATTTAAAATGTTTGCCTGCCTTCGCCTGATGAACACAGAACACAGCGAAAAGTTTCTTTTTCTCTCTGCGCTCGCAACAATTTCATTATCTGCGGAGCAGCGGTGAGGGAAAGTGGGGGAAAGTGAGTGATAGGGCAGTTGTTGTGTGACAGGCGACACGCCGCAGCAAGTGGCAGAGGACTTTCCCCCAGTTCCAGCCCCCGCCTCCGCCCCAGTCCCCTTTACATTTCCTCCTCCCTGCGACGTTTTAAGAAGCGAGCAAATTTTTATGGCAAAAACTTTTTCATAGCATTTTTCAGAGCATACATTAAGGCGCTGATTCATGTGTGTACAGTGGAAACCCAATAAACTGGTCATGGCTAAGGGCGAACTGACAAACTTTGAACATCCAAAAACTTCAAACGGAAAATGTTTCTAAAGGTTAAAATTCATTTTTGTAAGTAATACATTGCTCTTGGAGCATTGGCTCAGAACTGGTTAGTGCCTATTAACTATCCATATTTATAAGAATACTTTTATTTTCAATACATTTTTCAAATATACATGTTTGACAATCTTATGACTTGGCTTACTGTAAGGAATGGGCGAGTACAAAAAAGGGCGTGACTGCAGCCATAATGCGGCGTTAATACAGCCAGCAGTTGGTGGTTCAATCTCCCTTAAAAAATCAAGAAAAGCCCGCGCTGAAGAAAGAAAAGCATCCTGAGGCGAATTTGCATAGGCTTAATTTAAATTCCCTTAAACAGCAGCCCGATATGTCTTCGCCTATGTGTGTGTGTGCGTGTGTATGTATGGTTGGGGCCAAAAAGGACAATGATCAGCGGACCTTTTTTCCACCGAAAATGAAAACTTGGCCAAGCCGAAACCGAAGAACAACCGAAAAGAACTTGGAAAATCGGGGGAAACCAGGCGAAAAGGTTGCACCCTTAAGTTTGGTAAATAACTGCAGGCTAGCCGGGAAGACTCATACACACACACCCACACAAGCACATACACACAAACAGAGCAAAAGGATATACCAGGGGACACTGAAGACCTTTAAGCAGCGACATAACAAAATCAAAAGGATTTTGCGTATAAGTTGCAAATTAAGTTGCCCTCATCCGTGTTCCCACGCCCCTTTTTTGCCATTTGTTCATGTCCTTGTTGCGCCCTGCCTTTCCCCGCAGCCCGGGCTTTCCACAGCATTTCCAACTTCATCATCTTATGTGCTTATGATATCCTTTTGGCCCTGCGGCCAAGGAACAGCAGCCAGAAACAACAATAACCAGCAGTGAAACATGTCCTTGGCCTCGGCACACGCTTCCCATTCGGGTTAAACTTGTCAGCGATTGCGGTGAGTTGGGGGCAGGGGTTAAGGATTGGGTGCTGAGACCTTAAATTAACAGATAGGATATCAAGAAAGAAGTCCCAGGAGTTGAACGATCCTGCGATTAGGCGTATTTTTCTGAATTTTAATTGTTCAGTGAACATGTAAATTGCGACTGTTGAGAATATTATAATCTGTTAAAAGCCCACTGGATCTATCTATTAGCTTGTTTATTTCAGCTAATGAGAATCAAGAGCTTTTGATTAGATTAGTTGCGTAAGCAATTTCAATCGGAATTGCAACGTCATTAGGTAATTACGCTCGTATCTATTAATAAAGCGATAAGACTGTGTCCAATTAACTCATATAAATGTTCTTTGTTTATAGAAAATTGCGATAAATAAATTAATTGATATATTATATCTATTTGCATATTTTATGGGTACATTTTGATACGTTTATTAGGAGATAAGATGAGATATTTTAGCCATAAATAGATAAAACGTCAAAGTAGGTTTCATAAATGTTTATGCAATATTAATGTTTTGAGTTCCAAGCTTTACTTTCTAGCAATCTGTAGCTGAAATCCCAAAGGCGCATCGAATAAGCCCATATTTAGACGTTCTTATTTATGACATTCACTCGAATTTCCCAGCCTGCTCCTGTTTTGTACTTGCCCAGTCTGATACTGCACAGATCGACTTAAAAATGCCGAGGGGGGTAAATATCTGGCAAAGGGTAACGAGTGGCGCAGCGCTTATCTAACCATTCCAATATTGTGTGGCCGTTAGCCTCTGTCCCGCAAAAATCCTTTAATTGAGTGCACACTTAGGCCAAGCAGCAGACGGAAGAGCAAAAAAGACACTCACCCACACCCACACACAGCGCACCAGCACAACCACACACTCGCACACTCACACCCAGCGGCCAAGGGGTGGGGGGCTTTTAGAAGTCCTTGCCGCCTGACTGCCGCCTTTTTATGCGCTCTTAGCGCCATTATCCTTTTACGATTATCGCCGCTAAAGCAAAATTGACTGTTTGACGTTCAATTGAAATTTTGCATTAAAGCTCAATGGCTTAACCCCTTCAAATTATGCAATAAGTCCCCAGACCCCACCACCCCCCGCCCCATCCTCATCATCCTCTGTACTCTCGTCCTGTGAAACTCCGCCACCAGCAACGCAATCCCAAGCTGAGCCCAAGCAGCTTTCAGCTCGCAACTCGCAGTTTGCAAATGGCAAATGGTTCAGGGACTCGAGGGGGGCATGGGGAAAGGGGAAGGGGGAAAGGGGCAGGATGTCGAGATGTGGAGCAAGGATACTCGCCTTCTCTGAGATCCAGAGCAATGCCAACGAAACGGAACGGAACGGAGCGAGCATCGAATGGCAGCCAATTAGCGCGCATTGCTCATACGCCACGTTTGTCATGGCAGCCAGACTCCCACACATACACTTGCACTCTTCCGCACTCTCTCTCGCACACACACACACACGTCTGCAAGAGGGAGACACACTCCAAAAAGTGAATTCCCATTTAGTTTACATAGATTTGGTACCCTATTAGTATTAGAGGGTATTACAGTTTCAGTGTTAGAATATCTGATTAAAATAAAGAAAATGTGCATTTTCTTTTATTTCTTAATTATTATATATTACAATTAATTTTTCCATATTACGCCACTCTCAAGACTTTCTCTTACAATTTACACAGATATAAATCAGATCACCAATTGTCATACTCTTTTCTCGAGTGCACTCGCCTTTTCTCTCAGTGAGGGCCCCTCGCATAGCGGAAACGGAAGTTGTAGGGGGATTTTCAATTTGCAATTGAACTGATTCTGATTTTTTGGCTTGCTTCTTTTGCTGGGCGCTCATTTTATGGCTGACTTGGTTTGCCATAGTGGGCGGGAACAGGCGGGCTGCGGAAATGTAATCATCGCAATCCACCGGGTGGGCGGCGGAGGGGCGGTGGGCTGGGAGCGGGGGGCGCTGCAGCGAGCGTGGTGGCGACTTGTACATATATACTTACATTTAATTTCCACTAATTGAATCGAAATCGATCTCTCGCTCCCTTGCTGCGGAAAAAAGCCCTTCACAGGGCCTTGACGTTTGCTTTTCCGATTGCGGCTGGCAGAGGTGTGAGCTGGGAAATTCGGTCCGTTTTCCCGTTTTGCCGTTTTGTCGGGGCGTGGCCGCTTTTGGCGCATTAACAAACTTTCCCTATAAATCAACCAAATTTTTTATAATCTCCTTTGGGTTCCCACCGCCGTTCGGCAAAGGATTAACTGCGGCTGGCATCCGCAGGGAAGCTGGTTGGATGGAACATTTCAGAGCAGAGCAGCCAGACGATGCACCATTATGGCTTCTAATGAGCAAAACGCGTTGGCGGGTAAATGACTTTTCACCGACTGGAAAATGATTGCGATAAGTTGGGTGCAATTACTACTCGATAATCGCTGTTCGGTGGCGGTTCGGTTCAAAGTGGAATTCTTCTTCGTTAGCAGGCAAACGTAACTACTATTTTGATTATAATTATCTAATGGGCGCCTTTGCCTTATAATTCAATAAAATCAGTTTTAATAAACAGCTTGTAATACCAAAGTCCTTATAAAATAATAGTATATTCATAAATATTTGTTATACCATTTACTATCGGTACAACCAAAGCCATTAGAATAATTAGAATAATTATTAGAATAATTAGAATAATTATTATAATGTCTTTGGTATAACCATATGAACATATAAAGATACCGCTAAAATAATATTAAACAGCTGCGCTAAATAAACATATTTCATCCTTTATAAAAATGCTATGACAGGTAATTAAATTCTAAACTATCAATTTGTCAATTTTAATTTAGTCAGTACTTATCTCCTTATAAAATGCCTCAATACATTTAATTTTGAACTTCGCCAGCACTAATCCCTTACAACTTCTAATAGTCCTCGACATTCTCCTCTATATCCCGAAAAGTGACAAGGATATTGTCATGCAGCTTGTCCATGCTCTCCAGGATAGACGCTTCGCCCACCTTGGGGTCAAGGAACTTCATGGTGGATAGCTCGTACAGAACGTGAGCGCCCTTTGTCCGGATCAATCCCCAGGTTACCCGCGCCTCATTGTCCGCCGTATTCTGCACCGCCAGGATCGCCGAATCGTAGAAGGCCATCATGTTCTTGAGCATGCCAACGGTCTTGTAGAAGGGACAGAAGGCATCGTACGAGGAGTAGGAGTTCTGCTGCAGGAAGTCGTCCTTCAGCATCTTGGCCACCTCGAGGGTGATCTTGTCCTCCTCGTTCAACGACGACTTGCCCACCAGCTGGACGATTTCCGCCAGGTCATCCTCCTCCTGCAGCACCTTCTTGGCCTTGGCTCGCAGAAGGCTGAACTCCGGATTGGACTCCTCGTAGAAGGTGTCCAGAGTGCGCATGTACTTGGAGTAGGATTGCAGCCAGTTCACCGATGGAAAGTGCTTCCTCTGGGCCAGCTTCTTGTCCAGACCCCAGAAGACCTGAACGATGCTCAGGGTGGCGGAGGTCACGGGATCGGAGAAGTCGCCACCAGGAGGCGACACAGCTCCGACAATGGACACGGAACCCTCACGTTCGGGACTGCCCAGGCACTGCACCAGTCCGGCTCTCTCATAGAAGGAGGCCAGGCGGGCACCCAAGTAGGCCGGATAGCCAGCATCGGCAGGCATCTCGGCCAGACGCCCGGAGATCTCTCGCAGCGCCTCCGCCCACCGAGATGTGGAGTCCGCCATCATTGACACATGGTAGCCCATGTCGCGGAAGTATTCCGAGAGGGTGATGCCCGTGTAGATGGAGGCTTCTCGGGCAGCCACCGGCATGTTGGAGGTGTTGGCCACCAGGGCGGTGCGCTTCATAATCGACTCCATGGTGCCGTTGACCTCCACCTCCAGCTGTGGAAAGTCCCGCAGAACCTCAGACATCTCGTTGCCGCGCTCGCCGCAGCCCACGTAGATGATGACATCGGAGTTGGAGTATTTGGACAGGGACTAGGGTAATAATTTCAATAGAATATTGCTCTACCATAAAAAACTACTTTTATAACTGAAAGATTAAAGCCATGAATCATTGCAATCAATTAGACTCTAAAATATAAAGGAATAAAATCAAACAGAAAAGTATCACTCTCACCTGTGAGATGACGGTCTTTCCGCATCCAAACGCTCCCGGAATGGCGGTGGTTCCGCCCTGGACACATGGAAAGAAGGCGTCCAGAACGCGCTGGCCAGTCAGGAGTGGGGAAGTGCTGGGGAGCTTGTCCTCCACCGGACGACACTTGCGTACCGGCCACACCTGGAGCATGGAGTGCTTGGTGATCTCGTCGTTGAACTCCGTCTCCACGATCACCTCGTCCACGCAGTAGTTCCCAGGCGGGGCCAACCACTTGATGCGCCCCTTGCAGCGGGGCGGCAGCATCAGGCGGTGATCGTGCATCATGCTGTTTTCGAAAACAGATCCGTAGATATCCCCGCCGTTGATCAGTGCATCGACCTTCAATTTTCCGGGTGTGAACTCGTAGTGAATGGTCCTGGGCAGGGAGGGCGTATCGATGCCCTTGGGCACGTAGATGGAGTTGGTCAGTTCACTGATTGATCTCAGGGGACGCTGGATGCCATCGAAGATGCTGCCCATGATGCCGGGTCCCAGTTCCACGGAGAGCGGTTTTCCCGTCTGGTAAACAGGATCTCCCACACTCACACCCGAAGTATCCTCGTACACCTGGATGGTGGCCATGTCGCCCTCCAGGCGAATGATCTCACCCACCAGCTGGGAGTGTCCCACGCGGACCAGCTCGTACATGGCTGCTCCGGCCATCTCCTCGGCATTCACCACCGGTCCGGAAACTCCGAAAATGCGACCCGTCGCCACCTCGTCTTCGTCCTCATCCGACGAATATTTGTGCGTTTCCACCACCTGCTCGATCGCAAGTCCCGAGTCCTCATTCCTGTCGTCCATGGTGATGTGAAGGCTTTTGTGGGATTGATCAGACCCTCTCGTCGATGGTTTCGAGGGTCTATCTTCGTCATCGCTTTTAATGGGCGGGCTTTCCGGCTCAGGTACAGGTTTGCGAAGTTGGGTGGCAGGGACTGCCGGTTGGGCTTTCCGGTCAGGTCGTGGGCATGCGCAGGATACACAGGTGCACTTCCTGGCGGGCTTAGGCATGGACCGAGGCTCCGCATCTTGGTTTGGCGATCCCGAGCTGCGGGCTGTGTTGTCGTCTTGACTTGTATTACTTTGAGTGAACGAGGTAAGCGGTGCAACCCAGGACTTCTTTTCCATTTCGCTTAAATATATACAATTTTTCACTTGGTACAATTTTTGCTAATATTGTCAAATAAATAGATCAGACGGGGCAGAAGTGTATGGAAAGACTAGGATGATGACTGCTACTGATATAGGATTTTAGACTTTTGACATTTTTATATGATAGTAACTTTTTATAATAATTCCTATTTTCATTGCTTTTGTGCGACCATCGTTCATATAGTCAAGTATCTACAAAAAAGTTTATAAATTTTAAATTTAAAATACATTTCCAAATTAAGTTCATAAAGAAAAAAATACATGTTTTAAGTTACAAAAAAAGTATGTTTTTATCGATGACACAGTTTTTTAATCCACTTTTGCTGCCAGTGAAATTCACTTCAATTACATTAAATGTATTTGTTGTTGCACTTTATTCGTACATTTAATATTTCATACTTTAAATATTTACATAAATTTAACAAACAAACAGGAGAAAACATGACTTTTTCACAAATAAACAAGAATTTCCATTCATTAAACAATAATACTATTTATGCATGCATTTGTATTTGTGTCTTTTATGTATGTGTTGTGTGTGTGCGTTAGTGTCCGTGTACTTTTATTCAAGTGTGCTGTTGTTGTTGTTCTTGTAAATGGAAGTACATAGCAGGACGTTGTAGTTGTTGTTGCCTTGAGCTGCCCTTCAGCGGGCGGAGGGGGCGTGGTTAGGAAAAAGTATTAACCGCAGGCCGGAATGTTTACGTCTCTCGCAGGCAGCAAGAAGTTGTGGTATTTGTTGGACTTTTGTTTTTCATCGAATGCAGCACGGAATTGTTGGTGTTTGATTAGGCTTTTCGGGTGGTTTTTGACTGCTTTCATTTTTAAACGTTAACTATATAACAAATATAAGATTAGAGTGTAAAAGTAGGGCCAACGCGGTCTCTAGTCCTCCAGATTCCTGAAGGCCTGCTGCAGGTCCTCGTGCAGCTGCTCGAAGTCAGCCTTGATCTTGGCCTCACCATCCTTAACAGGGTCCTGAAATTAATAGGGAAATGTGGTTAACCAGTCTCTACGAAATTCTGTATGATAACCCACCTTGAACTTCATGGACGACAGCTGGTACATAATGTTGCCCATAGCCTCACGAATCACGTTCCAGGTGATCTTGTTCTCGGACTGAGCCGTCGACTCCACGGAGTGACGGGCCAGGTCGTAGAAGTCGATGATGTTCCTCAGCATGCCCACGGTCTTGTAGAAGGGGCAGAAGCGATCGTACGAGGAGTAGGAGTTCTGCTGCAGGAAATCGTCCTTCAGCAGCTTGGCCACCTCCAGCGTGATCTTGTCGGTCTCGGCCAGAGAGGCCTTGCCGACCAGCTGCACGATCTCAGACAGATCCTCTTCCTCCTGCAGGATCTCCTTGACCTTGGTACGCAGTGGCACGAATTCGGGGAAGTTCTTGTCATAGAAGTCATCCAGGGCACGCATGTACTTGGAGTACGAAATCAGCCAGTTGATCGAGGGGAAGTGCTTGCGCTGGGCCAGTTTCTTGTCGAGACCCCAGAACACCTGTACGATACCCAGAGTGGCGGATGTCACGGGATCGGAGAAGTCACCACCAGGAGGAGACACAGCTCCGACAATGGACACGGATCCCTCGCGCTCAGGGTTACCCAAGCACTTGACGCGACCGGCACGCTCGTAGAAGGAAGCCAGACGAGCTCCCAAGTAGGCTGGGTAGCCGGAATCGGCAGGCATCTCAGCCAGACGACCCGAAATCTCACGAAGAGCCTCAGCCCAACGGGAGGTGGAGTCAGCCATCATGGACACGTTGTAACCCATATCACGGAAGTACTCGGACAAGGTGATACCAGTGTAGATGGAGGCCTCACGAGCAGCCACAGGCATGTTGGAGGTGTTGGCCACCAGGGCAGTACGCTTCATGATGGACTCGGTCACACCGTCGATCTCCACGGACAACTCGGGGAAGTCACGCAGTACCTCAGACATCTCGTTACCACGCTCACCGCAACCGACGTAGATGATCACATCGGAGTTGGAGTACTTGGACAGGGCCTGCGGGCAAATAAAGGATTGGTCAGGGATTATATTTTAATGACACTTGAGTGTAAGGAGGCTACACGGGGCATCGCTCCATAAACTCTCAATTCAAGTGACGCCTCTCACCTGCGAGATCACAGTCTTGCCGCAACCGAAGGCTCCGGGAATGGCGGTGGTACCGCCCTGGACACAGGGGAAGAGCGAGTCGAGGACACGCTGTCCGGTGAGCAGGGGGTGGTTGGCGGGCAGCTTCTCGGTCACGGGACGGGGCTGACGCACGGGCCACACCTGCAACATGGTGTGCTTGGTGATCTCGCCATCGAACTCCGTCTCCAGGACGACATCGTCGACCTTGTAGTTGCCGGAGGGGGCAATGTAGCGCACTGTTCCCTTGGCGCGGGGGTTCACGATCATCTTGTGCTTGACCAGGGTGTTCTCATGCACCAGACCGTACAGGTCACCTCCGGTGATGTGGGAGCCGACCTTGACGTTCAGGGGGTTGAACTCCCAGCTGGCCACGCGCGACAAACTGGGCACGTTCACACCCTTGGGGATGTAGATGGACTCGGTCAGCTCGTTAATGTCCTTCAGGGGACGCTGGATACCGTCAAAGATGCTGCCCATGATACCGGGTCCCAGCTCCACGGAGAGGGGCTTGCCGGTACGCAGCACCGGATCACCGACAGTCACACCGGAGGTCTCCTCGTACACCTGGATGGTGGCCATGTCACCCTCCAGACGGATGATCTCTCCCACCAGCTCGTAGTAACCGACGCGAACCAACTCGTACATAGCTGATCCGGACATAGCCTCGGCAGTGACGACTGGAATAAAGCGGTTGCTTGGGTTAGAGGGGCTACATGATTCTCATCAAGTTTTCATAACTCAGCCAACGAAGATGGAAATTGGTTCCATGGTCATAATTATTTTCATTTACAAAAACTTTTACTGTTAATGATACTTAATTTTATTTTTTAAAACAAAATGTAATTATACAACAAAATTTTAAGAGTAAGTAGTTATTTATTTAATTTAATTTCGAAAAATAAAGATAATAATGTTTGAACTTGTTGAATAATGATAAATAGTTGCTCATTTCTTAAGACGCCATTATTAAAGAGAGACGTGTGAATTCTTCATAGAATTAAGGTTTCCAGTTTACTTGTATATTTTTTTTAGATAGCATGAGTTATGGTTAGTCAGTATAGTTGGGTGCTTACCAGGACCGGAGACAGCGAAGACACGTCCATACTTGGACTCACGCTCCTCATCATCGAAACGTTTAAGGTTGGACATTTTGCTTTATTCTGTTTTAACGACTGCAATGGAGGGAAAATAGAGGGGGAAAATTGTTAAATGATGGTTGGAAAAGGGCAAAGATAAAGGTGACCATATTCTTATCACTAATTTCTTTCTTGGCTCTCTGTCAGCTGACAAGGTGAAGGTGTATCTGCTTCATTTACAGGTTAAGTTCTGGGAGAGTCCACAGCTCCGGATTTTCGATTATAGGTTATAAGTGGTAGGTAAGCAGTTACTATTTTCTATTGATTTAATTATTTTTTAACTCCCCCTCGTTGGTTATGCTGCGTAAAACTTTAAAAGCAGAGCTTTCGTTTCACGTGACAGAGCTTTGAAAGTTCGAACAGAGCAATTTATCAAACTAATCGCTAAATAAATAAATTAATTGCTGAGAAAACACACGCACAGGTTGACAAATTCAACGGAGGAATGTAACTGAAACGCTTGTTTTTCAAAATATGCGGGTTTTCATATTTATCAGCGAAGAAAAACAAAAGAGAGTGGAGTGGGAGAGCAACTCTCCGCTCCGGCTCTCTCGCTCTCCATTCGAGTTCGAATATTTGACAATTGCTTTTGACGTTGATCACAAGACTACTGTCATTGCCGTCAGCTGACAAATGAAAAAAAAAGTGGGTAAGGGAAATGGTAAAAATCTTGGGACCTCCTTTTAAACTCGCACGTTCTCCATATTGGTTTTTCATTGTCGGAATACGAAAAACTCCCACTTCGATTTCGAGTTTCGAAGCGTGAGAGCAAGCGAGCGCCAGAGAGGCGGCGATCACAAGACCCGCGGTGCGACAGAGATGGAGCGAGCACGGGGAAGGGGGTCAGCTGACAAGGCAAAATAATTTTCCACGCGCAAATTTTCACGTTTTCATACCGCACTTTTTTAAGCTCCTTCGAAAACTAATTTATATTCGGCTTATTCTGGGATTATTTTACTTAAGTTTGGGCTTGCGCTGCACTTATTATCTAACACACTTGCAGTCTGTGTGCGTGTTTTCGCTCTGCGCTTTGATCGCTGCTTCGTCACTTTTTCGGGGCGAATTCAAGTCGGATTTCAATGCCGCTTTCTTTCGCTAATTGTTTAAATCGCCCAGAACTGCTTTGCAACCATTATTTATTATTACTTATTTTCTTTGGGTGGGTGTGTGTGGTGGGGGGGCTTACTTTGCTGTGTCTTCGCGTTCACCTTGCGAACGTGTGATTGCTGCTTTTCTCCAACAGAACGAACTAAAACCGACTGAGCCGCAGAAATAAAACGTCGACGCTCGCACTTCGAAAAGCTCCCTTCCGCGATTCGATTTCGATTTCGACCCGTGTGATCGTGAGCTTTTCGCTGCGAGCTTGCAAGCGAAGTTGTGAGCTGATATCGAGTGCGAGCGGAGCTTTTGCCAATCGATGTGCCGAAGCGAGATGGAGCGAAAAGGTGATGAGGAGCGGGTGGGGTCACACTGGCTTGAAGAAGTTCGTGGGCTGATTCTGAAGTTTTGGAACTTCCTTTCGGGGTTATTAATTTACAAGTAATATGAAATCAATTAATAGTGCAATTCATGGTTAATTTTTCAAATCGACTGTCTTAGGATTAACAAAGAAAACACTTAGCTCATTAAAATTATGTTTATGTTCCCTTTTAAATCAATAGTTAAGCTAACCTCGTAATTTACAAGAAAAATACAGCAAACATGCAAAACCATACAAAAGTTGCATTTACATTTGTATTTTCCATAATGTAAAATGCCATCAATAAAAATGGCAATCAATTAATTACACACGCTATTAGTTCCCTACTTAAATGCCCTGAAAAGCAATTTTAAATTAATCAATTGGCGATAATGGCCTGTGCGAGGGTCGCCCAATAAGTTAACCATTAGCGCAATAACACCGTTTTTGCGTTTATTTAAAAACGTTTATTTAGTTTAGTTTCTCTGTCTTTGTATAGTACCATGGTAAGCAAAAAACGAAAATTAGTGCGGTGGCAAAAACTTTGATTAAAATCCGCATCGTAAACAGATATTTGCCAATGATTTAAGTTTTTCTGCCCTTCTATTTACCCATTTTATCCATTCTTCCATCTACTGTTCTTCTAGTTAGGATTCCATTTTTGCCCCACTTTGTTTTTTGTGCGGCTGTAATCAATGAGAATGGAGCGGCGAAAAAGTTTAGATTTAACCGTGCAGATAATTTGTGTGCCATTTCAAAGATACTTTTTTAACGTTGTAAATACTACAAAATGCAGCAGTTATGTAATTTCTTTAACAGTGTTCTTCTGTTAAAAGCTAAATTCGCATAATTTATTTTTAATTGGAATTTTAAACATTTCAATTATATTTATATATGTATTTATGAATATCCATGGGTAATTGTTGTTCTCCTCCTTTAAATATAAGTGAATATAAATTGTAATTATATTACGCGCAATTTGATAGCTGTGTAAATGTATTAAGATCATTATTTTTTTATGAAATTATTTGAATTTGAAATTTTTTTTATATTTGATTGTGAAAAAAAACAATGCTAGTGCAAGTTAGTTACCTCCTCCATATATGGTTACCTCCATATATAATATGCAGAGTGCCGCTTAGTTTCTTTCAGTGTCGCTGCACTCAGCTTGCTTTAGTTAAATTTTCGGATTGCAGTCAGCCAAAGTGGCAACTACAACGTAAAGCCATGCTTACATAGAAGTCGAACAGCGAAAGCCTCGATGCTTTCCAGCTGCGAAGGATGCGAAGGACATGCCGGTGGGTAGGTATGTGAGTTCTGGCTCCCGCTCTTTGCATAACTTATAAATCGATGACGTTGGCAGGCGAGAGCGCATCTCGAGTCGCAGCATTTGCATAATAAGGCAGCAGTGAATGTGGCATGAGGATCTGCCTGCGATTCATTGGAAATTTCTATCAGCTCTGCGAACGGGGATTCCCCGCACTGCAGATGTGTGTGTGTGTGTGTGTGTGTGTGTGAGTGAGTGACTGAGTGTTTCGGATTCTGATTCGGTGTCAAAATGGCGCAGAAAAGTGCTCGACTGACTCTGCTGACTGCAGAGCGCCAAAGTGGAATGAATTTGACACATCGAAGCTGGGATGTGCACTCATCCACCCTCATCCACTCGATTCCTGGGCCACTTTCCAGTGTTTTTCCGTGTGTGTGTGTGTGAGTGTCCTGCACGAGATCCTTGTCGTGTTTATCAAAAATATGCATTGTAATCAACATTTTCGTAAACTTTTTAGTGTGAAAAACTTCTAAAATGTATTCTTGTAGCAACGAAAACTTCGTTTGTTACTAAGATACATGTTCTGGAATATCAGGCGCATATATTTAGCTGTATATATTCGAAAATGATTTGTTCTGTTAGGCAGAAAATAAAATGCTCATAATTTTGAGTATTACTGGTTTTTGTTCGCTGATTTTGAATAATTTCTGCGCTCTAGGCTGTGCCAACTTTTGCTTCCAAATCTGCATATCATGCGAGTGTGTGTGTATTTATATTCCGTATAACTTTATGTCCGCTGAGAGATATTTCGACTGCTATCTGCTCGACCTCCATATATGAACATACATATATGGATAACTGTATACATTAAGTCATAACTTCATTTGGCGGCCATGGGCATTCATTTAGTTTATGTCTGTGCAACTCGCGCCCCGCTGCCCCGCTGTCCCCTCCCCATCTCCACCCATTTCTGCCATCTCCATCTCTCGATAAATTCATTTGGGTCTTGTTAGGAAGGCTCTGAACCGCCAGCACCACCAGCAGCCATTGGCCATTGGCTAATCTTGTTGCGCATTGCCATAATTTTCAATTTACATGCACCCAGTGAGCCCGCCCCCTCCTACGTGCCACCCCTCCCCCTCCCTGTGGGCTCCTCCAAACGGAAGCTATCCGGCGAGTCAGTCCGGCGTAATATTGGTCACAATAAATTGACTGCGATGGCACTACCACGTGTGTGTGTGTGTGTATCTTGCGCCGCATGTGGGTGTGTGCACTAGAAAATACTCAATGTTCAGACACTTCTTTATTCATACTTTATACTGGAAAGTGGATAGTTGCATTAAAAGTTTCTTTGCATGCTTGCCATGCATTATAAATACGATTGGAACTGGCTCACATGCTTACCACTTTTCTTATCTAAGAGATAACACAAGTTGCTTATCAGCTCTACGATACTTAAAAAAATGTGTAGGTGCCATTTGGGTGTATAATGTAGACTACCAATTATGAATGGATCTAGCATGTGCAATACATTTCAGATGGAATAACTATTTTTCTAATCTATTAGGAAACTTAAATTCTCAATTTATTGAATATTTTTATTAAATATATAAAATACTTTTAAGATGGAATTTCTATTTATCTAATCTATTAAGAAACTATTAATATATATACATTTTTGTTTTTAATTTCTCCCAGTGCACTCGGTATTGTGGCAGCCGTTGTCCTTTGTTTCCATTCGCTTGATTATGGCCTTCCCTTCGGCGATCGGACCCCTCGCTCCCTTCACGCCTCTAAATTTCACTGCAGTTGCATTAGGCGATGAGGTTCCCCTTTCCCCGCACTGCCCCTGGCCCTCCCCCCACCGAAGCGCTCAACGAACGTGGAGTGCAACATTGCGATTTGCGCCATCATCGTGGCCATCGTGGCCATCGTGTCCTTTGTCCCGGCGTGCCTAATCATTGACACATTCATTGATGCATCCGAGCGCATTCTGGCATATTTACGAGCTGCACTAATTGTCCCCAAGCAGATGCATTGCCCCATCACGATGCCTCGCCTCCTGTTTTAAGCCCAAAGGGTGCCAGCTCATTTGGCCCTTGGCTCTAATGGCCGACCTATTGCCGTTCGGTGGCCTTCATATGTGCGCATAAATATTTTAATTATGAGCCAATTGACATAACCCAATGGAATATGGTTTTTTTTTATAAAAGTATTGCCCTGTTAATAATTAAGGAAATAGTTCTCAAAATTATTGTACATTTTAAAGAGTGTGTGTTTTAAGGCATTGTGGCGGGTTTCCATAATTTCGGCTGTAATATTATACTTTATTAAGTCAGCAAAATTAGTTTTAGCAAGACTTTTGGGCGAAGGAAAGGATGCACTCTACCACAGCAAACAGAGCTAAGACTTGGCCAGCGCAACGAGCCAAACAACAACATGGCCAAAACTCGGGCTTCATTCAGGAGAACAGGGAGGTCGAGCAGTTGGTCCTTATAAGCAATAAACTTTTCCACACGAACTCACTCACTCACGTGGGAGAATGAAACTAATTTGCAAGAACATTGAATTTCCCTTAAAACAGCTGCGCCATCGATCAGTTTAGTTGGTAGAAACCAAACTAATTTACATGTAGTGTTTTAGCTCAAAAAAAAAGGTAAATATGTTCATGCTGCACTTAACAAGTTTAAGAATTTAAACCATACTCATTAGATCTTAAAATGTATTGTAAGATTTTGTTACTTATCTTTTATATAGCCTAACAAAATAAATTGAAACTGTCTAGAACTTTGGTTTCAAGTACCTCTATTAAATATTATATCTAAATATTAATTTATGGATCATTTTCAACCGCAACTGATAGCCCCTCCATAACGAGTTCCCAAACAAAGGCCATAAACCCAAATTGGAGAGCTACTCGCCATGCCCCCCTGCGCGCCTCCAAATGGCTCCCAAGCGCACGAGTATGTGTGTGGTGGCACTTATCCTTTGACCCCCTTCCACCCCCTTCTACTCCCATGCAAACCCTCTGCCCCCCCGTCTGTGACCAACTTCGTCAGCGTTCGCTTTCCCAGCCCCCGCTGCTGTGGAAGCTGTGGAAGCTGTGCAACTTGTGTGTTGCGCATTTCAACTTAACTGAATTATTAGCCGACTTGTGTGAATTATGATCTCTTAGTGCTGCTACACCAGGCCACACGGCAGCGCCAGGTTTCCCTCTCCCCTCTGTGCCACCACCCCCGCTCACCCCCCTGTGAATAGCACCCCCTTTATGCCGGCGCCACTGTTGCACTCTCAGCCACTTTCCTTAATGCATTTGCACTGGCCATGTGGGATTCTTGTTGCTGCTGCCATATTTGTCGTTGCTGCTCGGGCAATTTTCCAAAAACAATAACAGATACCGCAAATACGCACCCAATTGCACAGAAAGAAAATGTATTTTAATTGAAAATTCACCTTTTTTACACCAGAAGTACGTATTTCAGTTTAGACTTTTATTTAGAGGTGCTAGTTTAGTTATATAGCTGACTACATATCAATGGAATTCTATGCTTGCCATGAGCTCACTTTCGTTTAAAAATGTTTTACTTGCACATTCAGCTGTCGTTTTTATTTCAGTGGAACTATGTTTATGCGGATTTCAACTGTTGACTGTTCACCTGGCAGTGGCAACTCACACAAAATCCAAAAAGACGGAGGCTGAGTCACACAAAAACCCGCTTCTTGAGCCCCAGTTGAAGCTACTTTTCGGTCTGGGACTGAAGCTTTTGTTATATTCATGCCATTGTTATTGGTCCTTGCAGTTGTTGTGGGGCATTGCAGGATCCAGATCCCCAAGGATCTGGCATACATTTTTTTATACCCTGCTTCCCACAGATTGCGGCATAACTCATCCCTGGAAAGTAGGAAAACCCCGTGAAGAATGCGCACGAAAGTGCAGATGATGGAAATGCTCCAGAGCACGGTAAGCAAACATGAACTGGAATTTGACTTCTAAAAATACTTTTCCCTAAATGCTTTGAAAAATTAAGGAACGGAGATGCATTGCTTATAATTTGAAATGATAGTTTTCGGTTTTATATATATTTAGTAGAATTTTCAGCAATGCTCTATCATTCTATAAATACAAATTGTTTACATGCAACTGATTTATTCTACAAAACACCAAATGTTGTGACTAAAATGGAAATATGTTTTTAACTTTAATAAAAACATGCCATAAATTGTATGGCCAAAATCAAGATGCGCTCTGAATGTTTGCTTGAACTCACATGCTGATAGGGCATCCTCAAATGCTTTTAGACCCAGACGAACTTTACTTAACCCCGACCTCCATTGTCCCTTGGCCACCATCCATTCTCCAGTTGGTTGAAAATGATTTATGACGCTGGTCGTAGGGATTAGCATATGAGACCAAACAGAGCCGCTTGCCAGGACTCCCCAGCGGCTGCTCCAACTAAGCCAGTTTCCGTTTGTTTGCTTAGGCTAGAAAATGGACAAGATTTGGGCTAAAATCGAACCGGAAATGGCTAAGCAAACATGCATACTACTCGTACATGTGGGCTGGAGTGTGCATATCTGAGTTGCTGCTGCTGCTGTGTGTGTGTGCTGCCACAGGAAGGCGAGTAGGGGGTAAAGGAATGACCTGCAGTATGCGTAATTAACCTTTGACACGAACGGGTTAGGCCGCCCTGCTCCGTCTCACTCTTTAGTCCTGGCACATTCATATTTCACTTAACCATTTCACTTGGCCATAGCTTCGTTGCAGGTGTCTAAGGACGATGGGCGAAAGGCGAAGGACCCAGCATCGCCAATTGAACTGTGAGCCCTTGGCCAAAGATGACTACGATTTCCCTCCTAATTATGTTTTCTTTAATCTGCATGATGAGCTTGTAGGTCCTGCGTAATCTCTTTCTAAGCAGCTGCGTACATGAGTAGTTGCTGCTTTTAGGTCGTAATTTAAAGATAACTATGGCAAATCCCCAAATGACATTTTGTGTTCATTATACATGCTGGGCTATATGGGGCATGAACGTCATTTCTAGTGATCCGAATGGGCTTTGTGCCTCTTGGATAATTTATCAGCATTGAGAAGGGTTTACGATTGCACTTCCAATTAAATATATGTACTACATTGCAATAGATTCTGCTGAGAGTAGCGAAGAAAATTCTAATACTTGTGGAGGTGACTAAAAGTATGCTACACCGTTTTGTTGGTTGATTTTCAAACTAGATTTTCTTAGTCAATATACAAGCTTCTCCGCTGAGTAAAAAAGTTACTTGTTAACTGGGTCTGAGTTATCTGTTTTTAATGCTTATAAAATACAACAAAAATAAAGAGAATCGCAGGAAGGTCGCCTTGAGATTCAGTGATGTCCATGATCGTGTTCGCTGCTCTGCTTGTGGGACTTGTGCCACTTCTTCTTGTGCTCCTCGCCACCCTTCTTGCCGTGCTCCTTCTTGTGGCCCCACTTCTTGGACTCCTCGTGCTTCTTCTTGTGCCCCTTGTGGCCCTTCTTCTTGTGGCCCTTCTTGCTGTGGCCCTTCTTGCCGTAGTGCTCCTCGTGGCCGCCCTTCTTGTGGTGTCCTTTCTTGAAGCTGCTGCCCTTCTTGTGCTTCTTGGACTCCTCGAAGCCGCCGTGCTTCTCCTCGCCGCCCTCGTTGTGGTCCTCATCGTAGAACTTCTTCTCCTTCTTGTTCTCGTCCAGCTTGTGCACGTTGTGCTTGCCCTTGATGGAGTGTCCCTTCTTGTAGGAGCCGTGATCCTCGAACTCGCTGCCCTTCTCGCCCTTGGAGCCCTTCTTCTTCTTCTTGTGATGCGACTCGGAGTGCTTGTGCTTCTTCTCGTGACCCTCCTCCTCGCCGTGCTCCCCCTTCTTGCCCTCCTTGTCGTGGTGGCCCTTCTCCCCCTTCTCGGAGTGCTCACCGTGCTTGTGGCCCTTCTTGCTCTTTCCCCCCTTCTTGTGGAAGTGCTCGCTGTGGTGCTCCTCCCCGGACTCCTCCTCGCCGCCCTCGGAGTGCTCCTCGTGCTTCGTGGCCGCCACTAGCTGATCCTCTTCCTAAATGGTAAATTGTTATAGGGATAATTGAGTTCTTTAATTAAAAGTTTACTTCAACAGGGTTGCATGGTTTATATGGCGTATACTTAATATTCATATTTTGTATGGCCTCACAACAAGTTATTATGCTGTCACTCTATTGCAAATGAACTTACTCAGATTTTTGAATTCAATTCAAATTAATTTATAGCAAATTCCCATTATTCTCTCTAACGACAGCTAAATCTGTTGAAACACAGAATTGCTTACCTTTTCCGGTTTATGCCCGAAGTATGGCTGGAAATCCTCAAAGTCCTGGCCGAGAAGCGCCGCGCTGATGGCCATTGCCCCATCGGGCGTCGAGTGGAGGGCCAAAGCCCCGACCAGAAGCCCCAGCAGCGTTATCACTTGCCAAGCCGGCCACATTGCCACTGCCACTGATGCCACTGATGCCACTGCTGCCACTGCTGCTCCTGTTATCCTGGCTGGCTGCTGTTTTTCCCCTGCTCCTGGTGCGGCTGCCACGCCCGCTTATCGCAGTCTACTGGACTCGCCTCGAGCCGCCGAAGCTTTTTATCCAAACCCTTCTCGCCCTGCCACAGTTTGCGGCTGATTTGCCAACTTTGCTGCCAGCTTTTTGCACCCTTTTCATTTGGGTTTCGTTTCGGTGTTTTGCGTTTAGTAGTAGGTAATGCAAATATTGAGTAGGTAATAATATTGAGCTAAAATAACTCGATTCAACATTCCTTCCAAACGTTTTTGCCGTTCCTGGTAATTAAATTATTATATACTGAGTTTTATGTTCTATATTATATCAGTTTCACCAAAGATACTGATTAGGGGAAACTGAATACTTGTCATACTCCATTGCATAAATTGATTTTGAGTACCTCGCATTTCACAAATTGGATTTGATTACATTTATAAATAATAATGTACACATTGTAAGGGGTGTCAAACGTTCGAAATATGTTTAAATACAGTGTTCCTACCCTTTTTTCTGTGTTATTTGTTTTTTATTTTTTGGCTGGTTGTTTGCCGTTTTTCTTTTGTCTTTAAGTGCATAACGTTGTTCCCGACAAAAAACCCTTCGATCGGGCCAACTTCTTGCGGTTTGGGAGCTCTTTCTTGCCACTGTTGCTGCCGTTGCTACCGTTGCTGCCGTTGGCCAAAACACAAGCGACTTTGTTACGCTGCACATTGCTAAACCGATCCCATTCCACTGGGCCAGAAGACCGAAACCGAGTGCCCAAGTGGCACAATGGGCATTATTGCCTTTCGATTGCCCCTTTCCCAATACCCATCAATCATGGGCATTGCTGTCTTGATTTTCAACTTAATTAATAATTTATTAACCACTTGTGAGTGTCTTGTATGCGGCTGATTAATAACGACAAAGGGCTCTCGACCACAACATTTGGGCTACTATAAGAAGCGATGGGACTGCGTTTTAGTGGCGATACTGAAACCATACTGTGAGGCTAATAATTTAATTTGACAAATGTGAAACGTAAGTGACGGCTACGTGGGAAGTGGTCGAAGTCGTGTTAAATTTCATAGTTGATCAATTACCTTTCTATTTGTACTGAATTAGAGGTGCCTGCTAATAGTTGTGCTCTTGATTTTATATCATTTTTCTTATATAGCTTATATTAACTAGCAAGGCAAAAACAAGGGAACTAATTATTCTTATCGAAAATTGCCATAGAAGACATAGAAGACATAGAAGACATAAAAGACATTTAAAATTTGTTCGCAGCTGAATTTAACTTTTAGTTGACCTACTTCTTGGGGTGCTTAACTACTCCCGGAGGCATTTTGGGGACTTCGTCACCGGCTATTTCCGGAGTCAGAGTCACGTCGACACCTTTCCGTATTTATGCGCCCGATGCGTCGCCATAAAGTTGCCCGGTTGCGTTATAAATACACGTCTTAAAGTTATTCCTTCGGCCCCTCCACTTCCCGTTCAGCACGGCTTAATTCTCTTTTTTGCTTGCTCTGTTTATCCATCGCTTTTTGGCCATTTTTCTTGGCCTGCTGCTTTCATCCGAGGACCACCGAGCCCAACCTGGTCGCAGGAAATGCATTTTAAATGTCGGCGGCGGCATAAATAAACCGTTAATGTTAACATGCAGTGCAGGGAAGGCGGCAGGACATGGGCGGCGTTGCGCTGCGAAGGGGAAGGGGGATGCGTTGCCTTAATTTATGAGCCGCGGCAGCAAGGACAAACGAGGAATTCCATTCTATTTCGCATTTTCATGCCATTCCATTCGATTCGATTTGGGCGAGGAGAATTCCTACTTGCCCGCTTTGCTGGCTGGTTGGCAAAAGTTTGACAGCCACTTGGCACCTTCGGAACTTTTTTCTAGCCCAACCATCGAATCTAGCCACCACCATCCGCATCCGCATCCGCATCCGGTTTTTGTGCCGCTGCTACTCCAAACTGTCCCCAGTTCCCCGGCTGCTTTCGCATTCACACAAAGTTCAGTAGTTGGCCAAAAGTCACTTGGCATGCATATAAATTGTCAGCCATTAAATTTGCATTGACATTTTGGCCGTGTTTTTTAACCCACCGCCACCCGCCAACCACCAACAGCCACCCGGCAGAGGCATCCAGAACCCCCTCCCAAATACCCACCCATGTCGCAGGCCCTCTGGATTTAGCCGGGTGATTTATCTATGCACTCTTTGATTGCACGGAGCTGCGAGCATTGAGGGCAAATTCTCGACGACTCGACGAGTTTTGTTTGCCATGTTTTGGTGCTTGTTTTTATTGAATTTCCTGAATTAATTTGCCGACATCAGGCTGCACATATACAAAAAAAAAGAATAAACAACGAGGGTACGCTGCGAATACTCTAACGAAAAATATCTTCTGAAATTCCATGGAAAATCATGGCAGTATAAACATAATTTAGTCACAAGTCACCTTGATTGTAAAATAATACACTTATTTAAAATCAAATACAACCGAAAATATTCCTAATAGATACAAATTTCTTTAGCATTTAAATAAATCCATGCTAAATAATGCTACTTATCATTATTTATTCAATACATTTCCTATATATATATACATATATATATATATATTTAGAGTACTCTTTCTTTCTTTGCCATTGCGGTGAAAGACAACTTGCAGAAAGAGTATGCGAAACTATGGGAAACTAGAAAATGACGGTAGAAACGAAGTGAGAGAGAAAAAGTCTGTGGAACGTTGATTAAACTGGGCTTGGCATTGACATGAGTCAAGGAGTTTCATCCACTCCACAGATTCAATCCGCATCCGGGGATATCTTTTCAGGTTGGCTCAGCAATTAGCCTAATACACAAGGACCTGCTGGCTTTCTCGCTTGGCTTTTAGCCATATTGAGTTGACCAGCAGTCATTTCGCCATGTGTCCCAATCATAATCAAAAAGGTTCGCCCACGACCTCCATGACCTCCGCAGCCCGTACTTCTTTTTTGCTTGGGATTTATGTAATCACGTCGCAAAGGGGAATGATCAAGAGGCATTGACTAAAGGCTTAATTGTGGCTCTATGTGTGGGATTTGCCATGAAAAGAAATCTCGGCAGCCTCTTCAGGTAATCAGTTCATTTGCCAGGACATTTCCGAGTAATTCCTTCGATTTGGGCCAACAACTTTTGCCCTCTTTTGATAGACAGTTTTTGTAGTGCGCTCCTGAATCAAAGAAGTCATTATCCATGGCCAAAAGTAAGACATTTTTATTTAAGATAAACCGCTTTTCTTGAATCAATAACAGCAAGGGACTTAAAAGCCTTTTTAATAGTCTTTAAGCTGAGAATTTTACTGCAGATGCTATGCCAGGGACATTTATATATGCATTTAATTCTTCGTGTGAATTAAATGCTCTTCGCTCCAGTTGGTTTCCTTTCACCTTGCCACTTTAAATACTGACAGCTGCCCGGGGGCAAGTAGCCGAAGGTGCAAGCATGTCCGTTAAGCGTTATTTACCCGCAAGCGCTTTCAAATGCCTTGCACCACAGCCCCATCCCTTCCCCTTTCCACCGCCTTTTTCCAGCTGCCCCAAGACGTTAAGGGCGGGGTCTTTAGCTCGCCACGTTTATTTATTGCAACCTTTTTTGACAAGCTTTAAAATATCCGCGCTAAACTTTGATCGCGCTGGCGATGTGGAAAATCTGCCATCCCGTTTCCAAACAGATTCCGATGCAGTAAGGAAAACATTTTTAAATACAGCGAAGCACGGAAAATGTGGCATTGAAGGGCATGTGGAAATGTGGTGGTGCACCAGAAAAGAGTGGAGGGTTAGGGTTGCACCAGTGAATTCAAATTCTTAGGATTGTTTTGCAATATCTTTTAGTTGGAAATCTTGTAGTTTTTGGTAAGAAGCTGTATATACTCTAAGGTGTAATATTTACCATATTCGTCATTAGCGATTCCTCTAACCTTTCCTACCTTTTAACAGAAGTATATATGACCCCTTAAGAAACCTATTTTTTTAAGTGTAAGCCCCCGCTGGCACGTGCTGGCTTTGCTTGAGCCCAAGTCGCACCTGGCTGAGGTGTTCTTCTGGCTGATGCAGCTCCAGCTTGCAGCAAATGCAGCGTGACAGTCGCGGCTTTTCACTAAGCGCACATATACACCTGTGCCAGCGGTATTGAAATGTGGGTCGAAGGGTTGACGGAAGTGCAATAGGGAGTGGGCGGTGGGTGGTGGGTGGTGCTTGTTGGGTGCTGTGTGGTTGGAGATGCAACACAGGGAACTTCACCTCAGCGCAGCATTTCAAAATTCAATAAAAAAACCTTTTGTTTTCGGTACGCGCGCATTGAAAACTTTGAGCCAGGGTTTGTTGGCTTTCCATGGGGCAACATGACTTACTACCGCCACCCCCTTTCAGCTACGCTCCTGCTTGCGGTACATTTTGCACGTACGCTGCACTTTTACGCTCCGCATTTTTATCAACAATTTCACCTTCAGTCTCTGCGGCTGCTTCTTTTCCGAGTCCCATGCGGAGTTTCTTTGTGTGTGTGTGTAAGGGCGGTAAGGGCGGTAAGGGCGGTAAGGGCGTGGCATGTGTCTGTACAATTTTAAATGATTTGCTGGGGGCGTGGATCCGATGTGTGGTTGTTGTTAAAGCGCGAGTTTTCATTACGGCCAAACACCGAGTCTTTGCCCTGGGAGAACGGAGATTCTGTGGCTTGACTTTAAGACGAGGTGGAAATGGAAATGGGTGGCGTCGCCAATCGATAAGTAAAGCTGAAAGCAGCTAACTTGCGGAATAAAGCTAATTAACTCAGATTGGCGAGAGTGGGAATGCGACCACCGTGGCGTATGAGCAATATGTCTGTCTGCAGGCGGTTTCCATGCCCAGGTGTTAACTTTTTGAACTTTTTCCTGGAATTACATTGTTATTTTACGGCTTAAAAGGCGAGCTGAACCAGCACAGGGAAGGGATTTTTCAGGGCAACTCTTTTCATGACATATAGCAGAATAACAGATTTTCCAGTTGGTTGTTTGACAGTCAGATTTATCATCTACTTAAATTAGCTGAGTGTATTTTATCTGGCAGTTAAGTTAGTGACTTATGTATGTGCTGTATCTGAGTAAGAGTTTTATTTCCAACCCATCAAACGACTAACCTTAATTCAGGGAATTACTGGGAGTCTCTGGTGATCTCAGCCATATATATATATGATTCCCCTGGCATAATCGAAGTTTATGACAGCTTCCCAGGCACATGGCAAATATCTCACATTGTTTCGACACCTGAGATAGATTCCCAAATTGAATGCAGAATTTCGCAGGATGGCGTTGGAATCGAATTGGTCGACTTCATTGACAGACGTTGTCTAAATTATGGGATGCCCTGCGAAGGCACTCACACCGACATCAGCTTATTTCGATTCAGCTTTTCCATTTTCCCAGCTTCCCAGCTTCCCACCAAGCAACCCCATCCGATTTTCCTATCGTGTGCTCAGTGGTTCAGTGGTTTTGCTACCTTTATTCTTTATGTGTATCGATTTGAAATGAATCTCCGTGTAAGCGACGTGAAGCGCAGAATCCGCTTCGGAATCGAAGTCAGCCAACACAAAACTGCAGTAACACTACCTCCTGCACCAAACGCCCGACTGCGAATGGCAATGTTTCAATGCCCTGGGTATTTAGGGAGTCTTGGTCTGAGGAAATTGCGTATAAGAATCGAATACTCATTTGGAAAACTTAACAAGCTACTATTATTGAGATTTAAAAATAACAGCTTTAATGCTATTTTACACAATTTTCTTGTTGAATTTTTTTTTGAATTTTAACACTTTGAATGGTAACAATGCCGAATCATAAATGTACTACAATAAATGCACCTATTAAGTTAATATTTAATTATTGCGAGCTTCATTTCCTCAACACTTTTTCAGTACTCCTAGTCATTTATATTAAAAATCCCTTTTTAATGTACTTATTTGCTTTCAAATGTGTTATTATTTCATTTCATGACAGACCATAATAACTAAATATTTTACAACAATGCACTGCTAAATGCTGTTATTAAGCTAAAATAATTCCAATTACGAACCAAGTTTTTTCCTTAATGCGGTGAATTGTTTAGTACTTGTTCAATTATTAAAGCATCGCTTAAAATTGCAAAGACCATTTGCGATGCGGTGCTCGGCAGTTGGTCGATACTACTGCTTCTGCTACTGCTACCATTTCCGCTGCTTTTCCTGTTTTGGCTTTGGCATATAACTTACTGTCATATTTTCATCTAGTCACGGCTCCCAGTTTTCCCCCCGGAAAATCCATCCCCTTCACTGCTCCCTTTGTTATTATTGTGCTTGCCCTTCTATTGAATGCTTCTTTCGTATTAAAACTTTCATTCTTTTCTGCACACTGCTTTTTGTTCTTCAGGGATCTATGTTTCATGGCGTTTTTAGGGGGCAGATATGCTCTTCTGGATTTTGTTAACTTTGTTATTTCTCTTGCTGTCTGACGAGGAGCTGGTGGCTTCTGCTTCTGCTGCTTCTCCTGCTCGGCGCTATTCAATTTTCAATAAAATATGTAAATTTATACCGCATTCTGTTGTCCTCCTTCCGCTCGGCCCAATATTTTCCCACTTCCCTGCCTATTTGGTCTGTGGCCCCTGTTTTTGGTCCTGGTCCAGAACTTGACTCTCTTTGCACCGCATCAAAATATGTGTTCTTTTGGAACAAAGCCAGCTAAATACTACTGTGCTAGATTTTCTAAATAAAGTCATAGGAACGTATCTCTATGCTTTGAAATACAAATATTGTGATTTTCTAGGTTAATAGGTAGATTCTTCTTAAAGCTTCTTAAAAGGGAGTATTAAAAATGTATAATATTCAAAAAGAATGGCAATATGCAATTCTCCCTTAAAGTTTCAAATAACTTTATTCATTTAATGTATGAACTTTTCTCCGAGTGCAGGCTGTTTCTCATCGGCAACATTTGATAGCTCCAAGTTATGGCCAAAGCTTTTTTCGCTCCTTCCGCACACACACACATAGACACACACACACACACACACACAGACACAGACACAATGTCCCTGTCTGCCACTAAGCAGTGAAGTATGTTATTAATTTGTAATTTGTTTATGGTTATTTGTGCACAAATCAAAGGCCAGAGATTGTTACTTTGAAGTAGTCGATGGAAAGAGCTTAGCCAAAGGAGAACTTTATGCAGAAATTTCATGAGGGGGGCGAAATATTGGCCAGAGGGGTGAAGGGGTGGACGCAAAATCATCTTGAATATTTAAGGAGAATTATCCCATGATAAACTCGCTGAAATTGAGTCGAAAATTGACTTGGTATGTCGCTTGCAAAAACCGTTTTTGCTTGTTTAGCTTACTTCAGCTTACTTGGATATTTTTGCCGGGGGTAAACATTATTAATAGACTATTGGACTGAAATTTAAATGTAACTCCCACGTGACTAACACGTTTTAATTGTATTTGAAAATAATTAGGAAATCATTTCCCATTTTCATTGGCATACAGTCAATCTAACGCATATCTCTCAAATAACAAAGAATTATTTGAACAGTTTATTAAAATCAAACAAAACCAACTCTCAACGAGGTTAAATCTAGTGACAATGGCACCTCAACACACAGAATAAACTTTTGTGACGAAAAATGAATTATTTTTTTTTTAATTAAGGAAATACAATATCTTATATTTAATGATTCGGCAAAATATTTACTGGCCCTCTCATGAAGCGTGTCGAATTAGTTAATTTTAGATATTGAATTATTAAATTAAAATTTTTATTTCAATTTATTTTTTTTTTATTTGGCGGTTATTACTATCTTTTAACGTTTTAAGAGTGTACTATATTATGTAATAACAGTAAATATTACTCAAAAAGTTAACCACATTTATTTAAAGTGTATTTCTGAGTTTACATTTTTTCTTTAGACTTTGCACCCATTTCCTGTTAACTGGGCTGCAACAATATAATCAATCATTAAACTCCAATAGTCATTCTTCCGTTTTTCCCTCCGGCTACGCAATCAAATCAAATCAAATCAGAGGAAATAAAACGTCGGGCAGTGTTTTGTTTGACTTTAGCATTTTTCATACAAAAACCAACAATAAAAGCGGTCATATGAACAGCAACAATTCACTCATTCGCATTCATTGTCATTTGTTTCATCTCGTGTGTATTTATTCATGCATTTGTTTGCTTTCTGACGCTTGTTTCCGAAAAATTATGTGCAAACAAAGTTGAATTAAAAAAGGAAAAAGCACAAAAAGGCGAATAAAATTGTCAAATAAGCGCAAAGACAAACACAAGCGAGAAGCGACGGCGGGGGGAGTGCCAAAAAAATTACAAAAACCTCGAAAAAGCAAAAAATCTACCGAAAAGCAATAAACCCAGCACACAAAGCGAATTTAATTGCCTGTCCCCAGTAAAAATGAAAAGGAAGAGGCACAAGGATCCTTCGTGTTGGTCTTGTTGCTTTGTCAATGTTAATTTCACTGCAAGGGCACAAGTTCATAAATGAGTGGGAGTACGAGTATATGCTCCCCAGTCATTGTTGTATCCACTAGACACAAGACCATTGCCATGACTTGCAAAAGGCAGCAAAAGGCAGCAGCAGCACGCCACTCCACTCAAGTTTGTGCTAAAACAAAAGTTAATTAGAATGTTCCTCCATTATAATGCGTGGCCCCATAGACTTGTATGCCATCTCATATTCCATTCCACCCGCCCGAACAAAAACAGAAACCCAAAAAAAAGAAAGAAAAGAAGGAAAATAAATAAATAAAAGCAAAAACAGAAGCTGAGGAGACAAAGTTGCAGGCAGTAAATTAGATTAACAACAACAACAACAAGCGTTGACAAAACAAACGCAACGAGCAATTAAAAATGTAAAATTTTGTGCCCTTAGCATCAAATCATTTTGGTGTTCCTTTAAAATGATTTGCGCAAATTTATGAGCAGTCGAGTTAAATGAAGCATTGCAATGGGGATTTTAAGCTCAAATTGGTAAGTGTTCTAGAAATAGAATGGAAATATGTTTCAAAATGAATGACAGAAATCACAACGGGTCGAAATCGTTTGTTGCATAGTTCTTGACAGCTTTTACAGTCATTTTACTAACACTGCAGTGCACTGGGTTGCATCTTCGTTGTTTGAAAGGAATTTCATTTTGAAAGTTATTCTAATAGAAATATAATGTCATTCTCTAACTTCATGTTTCTGTTTCTAACTTGAAACCCAGGGAAAGTTATTCGCGAATCTATTTTCACTTTAGGCAAAGGAAATCCGAAAGTCAACTGTTAATTAGGGAGCGCGACTGTACCGTCAATGGTGGAGCATGTTTTTCTTTCGGCTATATCAACTTTTAACTAACCATAATTTATGGTACTCGCAGCCAAAAGTTTGTCGAGGGACTGGCCCTCCATGTCCATGTCTTAAGCTATTTTTAAATGGGCTTCGGACAGAAACTTTTCAGAAGCAAACAAACAACATTTTCGGCGAGTTTTTCCGCAGACCCCCATCCGCAGCCTCTCCTGGAAAACTGTTGAAAACTGTAAAACCGTAACAGTTGACAGATCCTTCTAATGATAAACGAAACTTGCAAGTGGCAATGAGTTTTTAATGAAGCCCGGCATGTCCGGCAAAAAGCCTAAGAGCCACCACTAAGAAAAATAATTAGACCATCTTAGGAGCTCACTTTAAAATGGTTTAGACTCGTTTTCTCCATTCTCTGAATCGTTTATGTCGGTGTCAAGGCGAGTTTTCGATATTCATGTTCCATATGGCTTATTCATTTAGAAAGCAAATGATATTTTCAGTTAAAGTAAATCAAATCTGTGAACTTTGGCATTTATTTTGGTTTGGCTTTAGTGCGATTACACACCTGAATGTCTGATGGTTTGTTGTAGCATTTTTTTTGTAGTGTGAGCGGAAAGATATTAAGAGCTTCTGGTTTAGTTTGTGTTTTCAGTTTTCGGTTCCATCTGCAAGTCAAACAAAGTGAAATGGGGCAAAAGTGGCTTTAAGCTAGTTGAGCGGCCCAACCGTGTTTGGTCATATTTTCAACATGGCTAGCAAATAAATAACAGGACAAACTTTTCAATAAATAAAATTAAAAACTTTTGCTCAGCGTTCGCCCTGGTCAAAAGTTCGTCGCCAGGCGGCTCGCACACACAAATCTCTTTTGGGTTTTTCTTGTTTTATTTTTTGTTTTTTATTTCTCGTTTTCGTCGAATCAAATTCGAGTTGGGCAAACAAACAAACAGAGTAACAGGAGAGCAAACCAGCGAATTGGGGCAACTGGGGTTAAAGGGTATGTGGTTCGGGTTGAGGTTGGTGCTGGGGTTGAAGTCCACAGGACAGACAAACGGCAATTGACCGTAAAAATGTATATGTATATGCCAGTTAAGTCGAACGCCTACAAAAGCCTTCCAGGACCTGCAGAAAAGAGGATGGCACGGATTGTCGGCCAGGTCCACAACTGTTGTAAACTTGGCCCTCTAAGTAAACCAACTGAGCGCTTGAGGTTTGAAAACAATCACCTTGACGGCCGAATTTCATTTCGAACATCCTTGGCTGGAACTGCCCTCAAACAGTGGGCTTGCAAAGTGTGCAGCCAAATTGAAGTGAAACCACATGTCACTTGAATACATTTTGGCTTTAATTAGCAAAAGAAACTTTGGTTTGGCTACGGAGATAAAAGTGTCTTTAAAGTTTGGTTTAAAAAATAAAATTCAAGCTAAATCGATAAATATAAAGTATAATTCTACCGCCAGCTCCAGAAAAACCTTCTTTGCAGCGTCCAATTTGTAATTGAATGTATCCTTTCAGCTTTTGACCGCTGTGCAAAAAGTGCAACAGAAATGGCGAAATCTCGATGTAGTTCTGGGATCTCCAGCCACTGATTGCCCTGAACCAATCAGAATACTGTTTGCACTCACTGTAAGCAATCAGTTGAGCAGAGCAAGCGAGTTCAATTCGCGTCGCGGGGCAGCTAAATCAACTAAAAGTTGGTGCGAAGAAAAAACAAAATCAAATTTGGGTGGGTGGTCTGAGCGGCGGGTGGCGGTGTGGAGGGGAGGGGAGGGGAGGGGAGTTGGCCAAAAATGAATTGGTCAAGTGGAAAAATTGGCAGTGCTCTTGGTGGAGAGTTCAAGGGTGTGGTCCGAAAAGTATTGAAATACATTTAATGAAAAAGTTAGACAAAGTCGCGTGGGAAGGAAAAAAATCGGAAAACGTGGAACCCAACTTGCCATCGTGGTTGTGGCGGAAAATGGCAAAAATTCCTGCCCCCCCCCACACATATTACATCCACATCCACAAAGGATCTGAAGTGATTTTAGTGTAAGCAAGAGAAACAAGGATGAAAATAGGAATTGGACATGCTAAACCATGATTGCGTTTTAATGCCGGTTATGGATGAATTCCAGAGGATTAAAAAGTGCGGAAAAGTCGATCAGAAAATGGAAGAAGTTCCAGAAAATGTATATATACTTCTCTTTAATCAGGAGTATCTAAGAAAAGGGTATTTAAAATTGCAGATTGGTTTTACCTTACTTCACTTATTTTAAATAACCCAAGAAGGCCTCTTTTTTGTTCATAAATAAACTTACCAATCGACATTCACAAATTACAAGGAAATGCTTAAAGGATATAAATTAAGTTAGAGCACTAAATAGTTCGTTCCCAAAATCCCATTTTCCCACACCATCAAATGTATAAATGTACAAAGAGTTTTTCCATTCGAATCTGGAATAATTTGCTCATTTATCTGGCTGTCTCCCTGCCGCATCGTCCATCATCTTAACGCGTTTTCCCATCTCCTCATTGTCCAGGATCAAGCCACTGCGACGGGCGGCTAACTGATGATTCCCTGACCATGGTCCACGACTTTCCCGCAGATAACAAATTGGGCTGCCTCCAGTGCTCCATCTTCAGCACCTCCCCCTTGGCCGCCACCTCAATGGCATTCCTTTCGGGCCTTTCGAGGAGCAGCTCCCTCCTGTTGCTCCTTCCAGCGGTCCTGGTTCGCGTCCTTTGGGTGCTTCCGCTACTGCTTCTGCTTCCCCGTCCTGATCCTGTCCAATCAGCTGCCCCTGCTCCTGGCACAGCAAATCCTCCGACTCCTTATACAGATATCCCCATTTTTAACGGCTTGGCATTTGCAAACTGCAGCGTCATTTAAACTTTTCTCATTTGATGGCAGCGGCGGCAGCAGCGACGCCAGCGCGAAACTTAGTCCTGCTGCCGCTTTTGCAATCGAGTGCTCAATGAGGGGGAGGAGAAGGGGAGGGAAAGCGGAGGGTTGCACCGGCTTCTCGATAAGCAGGGCACTTGGAGAAAATATGAGTCTAAATTTAAAAACACTTTCTTGCACTACCTTTCCATTATTTATTACGCTTTTGTCTATCTATAAGAATTTTATATTGATGTTGAATAAAATAAATAGTTTTATCCAAAGATAACTCCCAGTACTTGATCAATAAATATTTTTAAGTGTGCCTGACAAGGTTCTTGGCTCTATAGTAGTTCTTAGAAATTTCGGCTTCGACTTCACCCAAGGCACTCGTCATTGTTTGGCCAACGCATTTTTAATATGCAACTAATTTGCAGGACACGACAGCGACGCAATGCGGCAGAGTCGATGGATGGGATGTGAGGAATGGTGCGGGGATTTCCGGTGGAGCAGGAGGAGGAGCAGGTGCAGCTGAGGTGCAGGAGATGGTGCAACTCGGTTGTGTCCCATGACGGCTATTGTTTAAATTCAATTCCCGCCTTTGTCGCCTCTACTACTTTGGCGAAAGTTGCGCACAGCCCCCCATATTTTGAGTCCCTCCTCGATTTCTCGTGGACTCCCTTGGCTGCTGTTTGACTTTCAGTCTCGAATGATTTACCTTACAAGATAAACAGACCGACGCAGGCTTTGTCTGAGCAGCCAAGTTTGACTTTTGTCTTTTGTGCCGCTGGAGCGCAGCGCGGATACTGCTCCTCCTCCTCCTCCTCTGCTGCTGCTGCTTAAGCTGCTATGACACTACTCCTTTGATTTTCATTTAAGTACTTCATATTTTGTGTATTTATATCACATTATACTGTACTAGTTCTCAAGAAAAGGCATTCTTCAAACGAATAAAATGTGAGCATAGTTAAAGCATCTTAAAATGTCAAGTGTCATAGTTCCACATTCTTGCTAACAGCTGATTAGACAACTTACTTTATTCAGCATTAAATTAGTAATGTAAAACCAACTTAACCATTTTTTTTAGCACTTGAAAGGGTGCCTGGTCTTATTAGCATATTCTTTCACACTGCTGATTAGACTAGCTTACTTAACTCAGCATTAAATTTGTACCAATTTGTGATTCAAAAAATGTGACCATAGTTCTAGCATTTCAAAATGTCCAGTGTCATAGAGGCATATTCCCGCTTACAGCTCGGCAGCTGCATTCTCTGCTCACTTCCTTTCAGAGCTTTTTGGATAATGCGCTTGAAATTGTTGCTAAAAGTGGCGCCTTCCTCTTTTCCTCGGCTGGCGACGCATTGGGCCTGGGCAATGCAATTTCAACTCTTTGATAACTCGGCTAAAGTGCATTTGGCTGACAACGATATGCGCCGACTCCCCCACTTCCCCACTCCGCGTCTCCGCCGTTTTATCAGGGAAAAGAAAGTAAGACACATGAAAATGCAATAGCCAAAGTTTGATATGAAAACGCACCGAGCAGAGTTCTCATTTTCCCCGCCAAGTGGAAAGCCCGCTCTTCTTCTTTCGCTCAGCCGCGTATTGCAAAAGTTTTCAATTGTATTTTTTCCTGCTCAGCCTCCGTCCGCCTTTTCTTTCTTTTAGTTTTCCCCCATTCCCGATTCTGGTTCGCACTTTTGGGTTTTTGTATGTGATTGCGTTTAATTTTGAATGTTGCCGCCAAGCTGATAAATTGCCTTGGCATTTGCATTTGCGTTTTCCTTTAACCACAGGCGCAATCTTACCTCCAAAAAAGCCATCTGGATGGCCCAAAAAACGAAGGACGAAAGATGAATTGTCAGCTGAGCAAATGCAGCTGAATTCCAAAGGAGGGAGTGCGAAAATTGGGGATTTGAGTCGAGGAACTTCTTGGGGATTTGAGGTGCGAAATTTGCGAAGAAACTTACCGTTTTATTGATTTTGGTTTACCTTTTTGCCAATTCCTTGGCTGTTAAAGTTTACGCTTCAAATTTGATAAATTATATATTATAAAGGTTTATTAAGCTTGCTTCTTTTACACTGTTAACACTTTTCTGAACATCACGCTGTTCTCAGTTCTTGCATCACACCTCATTCCATGGCCAAATGGAAACCACACAATATGTCAACATATTGGCCCATTAGGTTTTCCTCCTCCTCCTCCTTTTTTTCCTTACGCAACCTTGTCTTAAGTTTAAGCCAAAATCCGCCAATGGAGAACAAGAAAACACATTTATGTTGCAAAATATGTCACGTGCGGAAAAGTCCGAGTGCCAATAAGTGAAGGAACTGAAAGTGGGGCCGGATGAAATCCCGGGAAGGAAGCAGGAAAACTGGAGTCTGCGGACAGCGGACACATGTTCCTTTTAGTTGAGAACTGTCCTCGTCCGCTCAAAACTTGTCACTTTTTACGCGCAGCTGCAGTTTATTTTAAGATTGGCCGGGTGGCAGCATCACCTCCCACTTTCACCTCCCTGCTTGGCTGGTTGGTTGGTTGCCTTGTTTCGGTGGCATCGCTAACGCTTTTCGCTTACTTTTCGCTGGCCGAAAAGTTTTCCACTCTCGTCACACTTTCCTCCTCCTTCCCGCCCCAGTCCCCCGTAACACTTGTCGCTACTTTTTAGCTATTTTGATTTTTAAGAAACAAAAAGAGAGTTGAAGTGTCGCACTGAGGAGGGGAATGGAAATTAAAAAGAGGTCAGAGCTCCGAACACGGCAATGCTCTACTATAGAAAAAATAAAAATAAAAAAGAGAATTAAGCTTAAAAGGAGTGTCATATAGTTCTCTGATCAATTATAAATTATATGTAATGGAATTTAATGTAGATGTGTACGTACTTTTAATTAATTGTTACATTTTCAGTATGGAATTTATGGACTTTAATATTTTCAAATTATGATCAGCCTGACATCCCCTTATTTATAGGGTATAAATAAAAACAGTGGACTGAGGGGTCGCAGCATCAACGGAAAGTAAACTTTTGTTGCTGATTTCTTTTGCGATTTTCGGCAGCTGCCCCCGCAGTGTCCCCCTCAAGCCCCACCACCATTTCGACCTCCATCGCCATCCCCATTCCCACGCCCATCTCCAAACAAATTTCACCTCCATTGAAGCGGCGTCATGTGCGAAATAAGTTTCACACTTAACGACATAACAAGTTTTCGCCGAGCAATGTCCGCGCCCCCCCCATTCCCCCTGGCGACCGATGGGCGATGGGCGATGAGCGAGGCGACATTGTCCAGGGTTTTCCGGATTTTCCGGGCTCTCAGGGTTGTCAGCGACAACGCGTTGATTTTTGAGTGCAGGTCATTGCATAAAGGAGCGGAGTAAAGGAGCGAAGTGTCTGCCTCTGGGGGCAAAGCGCATTGTTAGCTGCAAATGAAACAATCTTCAAGAACGTTTGAAGAGCTTAATTCGTGAGAGTTATGGCTGAAACGGAAACTGTCGAGTGCTGCAAATGCGATGAGAGATGTCCTTGTGCAGATGGAAGCGACGGATAGTAAATCCTCAGCTTAAGCTCTTCAAGATTTTAGGTATTAATGCTTGCCAACATTACTTTAGAATGTATCAAATATAAGTTATAGGTGTATATATCCTAATAATTGGACTAAATGCTTTAATGTGTTTGGGAATATTGTTTAATACTTTCTAATGCGTGTTGATTTTCTTTCTTACCTAGTCAGTTAGTTAAATACTAATATTGGTGTATACCTTCCAGATTTTTCATCAGAAAACCCCCGCTTTTCTTGCACTTTGGTGCTGGTCTGTCATGTTTCGCCGAAGACGCCGCGATGCGTAATTTAATTTCATGCATTGTCTGGCTAATGCGCTTTGGCGCTTAAAAGTATGCTATAAGTAAGGAAAACGCGCAAATGTGCTTAACAAAAAATAAAGTTTAAAAAACTTTGGCCACTGGCGTCGTCGGCGGGGGCGCGGTAATTTCTCCCCAGCATGGGGAAGGGGGCGTTACTCTTCAGTTTTGGTAGCGTCAGAGGCAGCGGCCTGGAAACAATGCGCGACATTCAGGCGACATTGTTGCCAAAGCTTTTTACAACTCGCATGAGTTTTCCAGCCCCTTTTAGCCCCCACCTCCCCCTGCCGCCCCTCGCGTTGTCATTTGCGCCACAGCAGTTGTAGCATATTATCTAAATGTGTTGCTCCACATATGCGAGTGTGTGTGTGCGCGTGTGTGTGCGTTTGTTTGTTTGTTTTGTTTGCTCTATGATTTGTTGTTGTAATGTGCTTTAATGTGAAAAGTTTTTAATGCTTAAGCTGTGCCCCCTTCATTACGCCCCTGCCCTTCCCCCCTGCCCCCTTGCCACTTCACAATCCCCAGCAACTTGGAGAGTCACTCATTGCCACAGCCAGTCGCACTCAGCAGCAACCTACACCGAGAGAAAAGTTCGTTTTTGGCACTGGGAAAGGAGTCAATGGTTTTGAATGCTTTAAATATTCTTTTACTCTTTAGGTAAACATATTATGTTCAGTACTACTAATGAACTTAATTTTTTCTATGCTTTAAGTTTTATTTTCAGTGCACGAAACGCAATTGTGATTGTGCTCCTATTTCTTTAGCTCTTCTTCTGATTCCGATTCAGATGCTGATGGTGATGGTGATGCTGGTGGTGGCGCTGCTCCTTCTTTGGCTCCTTGGTGCTGCGTTAGTTGGCAACTTTTATTTGTGGTTTTTTTATGTAAATGCGCCCAAGTGATAAGGCAACTTTTCGGCTGCTGCAGCGGCAGTGCGAGAGAGAGAGGGGAGAACGCTGTCGCTACATGACAACAGCAGCAACATGAACATGCTGCCAAGTGCTCTCCATCTCTCCCTCGCTCCCTCTCTTGCTCTCTCGCACCCGCTGCTCAGTAAGGATCCTTCGGCTTTTTTGTTCTTCCTGCTGATGCTTGGAAATTAAATTTCAGTGACTTTGTTGTTTATTTGACGGCGGGCAAGGGTAAGGCGGGTAGTCGGGGGTCGGGGGGCGTGGCTTGTTGCAGGAGGAGCATAATGACTCGGGGAATACGTTTGCGAGTGGTAATAAAAACTGGTTAAATCATACTACATTTTATTAGCTAGTCCTTAGCCAATTTTTTATTAAAGGGTTTAATTCGGCAACCCGTTCGTGCGTTTCAACAACAGTCTATAAGATACTAGCATGAATTTGTAAATATATAAATAAAAAAAGGTCCTGATTCCCATCTTAATAAAATGGAAGTAAATAAATTTTGTCTAAACAAGTTTTTTCTTTAGTATATATTTATTTAAGCAATTGTATAAAGCAATGATACAAATTGAATTTATTTATCCAACGATGTACTTTTTTCAATAAAATGAACGCCATGATTTTTTCTGTGACAGATTCGCAGAGTACTCCCAATTCGTTGACGGCGGTTCCATATATCGGGGTATCTCTGTAGGGCATTGTGTCAGTGTGCCTGTCAGGAGCGCCCTTCTTTTTGCGCGCGTGTGTGTGTGCCTGTTTGTGGTTGTGCCGTGCTCCCCTTTGTCCTGTGCATGCGAGTGTGTGTGTAAATTAGAGAAATTTACGTTTATTATTATTTTTAGTGGCAGTCGCTCATCAGAGTCCGGGACAGGCAGCGCACTTACAATTCCACTCGCAGCCGGAGTCCATTGTGCGAGGAGGAGGCTCGACTGATGGGAGGGTCTCGGCCCCAACACCGAAATCCACACCCATTTTCCGGCCACCCCCCTCGCCCCCTGGGGGATATCTCTGTTATATTTATGTTTTCAGCATGTGCTCGTAGTAGTTTCAGTCGGTTTGCTCATGCCACTCATGTGTGGAAGCAGATAACATGCAACCAGCTCCAGATCCCCAAGAGGCCGCCCAGCGAGCGAGAGACAAAGAGAGAGAGAGAGAGACAGGACGATGGGGACGGAGGACGCCTTTTGAATATGAAATGAAAATGCAACTTGGTCCTGGTGATGATAATAATTATGGGCCCTGCAGGCGATAATTGCCCACTAAGCGAGCCATAATCTCCGGCGACGAGGGCGGAGAATGTTGGTGTTTCTGCAGGGGGCGCTTGTGTCCAGAGGAAAAGACCCCGAAAAGCCAACCGAAAACCACACCGCAGTCAGAGAAACTTTTTTGCGAGTCCACTCACATCCCTTTCAGCACATATTGCCCCCTTCCTGCCACTCTGCGGTTGCTTTGTCTTTCGTGTGAGCTATGCTTTATCTCACTCTTCCCCGCATCTCCTACTCTTTCTCCTTCTTCTTCTGCTCCTTGGTCAGCAGCAAGAAATTATTCATGGCATCTTCCACTCGAACTTCCTGTGGCTTCAACAGGGCGGGCCCTAAATTCAATGTTTAATTGCCGTTGAGAAAACATCAAGAGCTCCAACGACAACAGCAAACCAGCTACAGAAATACTTAGTACATATACAAATATTTTGGGGCAGCCACAAGGACATTTGCAACTACTTGGAGCAGTGAGCAGAGTTGCGAAGCTTTAAGAAATTTATGAAATTAGTTACATGTATTTAAGCCCGGCTTCAAAGTGTATACGAAGGATAAAAATCCATAAATGTACTTACCATGCGATCGATATTAAGTTATACCTAAATTTCTATATGTAAACGGAGTGAAAATATGTTCACTAAAGTGAAAATGTGCAACATCTTTCTTATTGAGAATTTCTCTATGGAGCGGAAATTCGATGAATTTGTTTCTCTCACCAAAAGTGCCACTCATTTTATTGTAAATCATTTTTACATTTTGCAGTCTACCGAGTATTTTTTTTTAATTTTTCCCCATGGTTTTATCATGACAACGAAAGTTTTATCATTTTTTATTTAAGCCTTCGGCTGACGCTCTTTAAGTCCTTAGGTTCTCTTATTTTCCACTTCTGCCAACTTTCAGTTCCTGAGTGCTTTTGTCATTTCGAAAAAGGCAAACATTATTGGCTCAGCGAGATAAGCTCGGACTTTAAACTATTTTTCTTACATTTACGTGACGCTACCTCCCGCAAGATTTTCCACATAAGCCCCCTACCAGCGTTCGTTTCGCAACCGCAAAATGCGAGAAATATTATGCCTTATCCATTTTAATAGTCAATCGTTTTGTCATTTTGCTTCCACTGCCGCTTCCACTTCAGTGAAAGAAAAATTAATTTTATTTTAATGCCCGTTGCGGGCATTTGGGAACGGGGTTTTCACGAGCTTGTTGTTGCTGCTGCTGCTGCCGCACTCTTGAGTGGGATTTCCAAGGATTTTCCTTATCAGTGATGCGGGATCGTTTCGCCTCAGTCCCTCCTCCCCTCCACCCCTCCACCCCTTTTCAATGTTGTCAGGTGTGTGTGTGGTACCTTTTTTAGATTTTTCTTTTCCTTCCCTTATTTATGGCGATTTAAGTGAGTTGTCAAGCGGGGATAAGGAAAGTGCGATACAAAGGTTGGGGCTAAAAAAGGAGAGTTTTCGTAGCAACAAGCTGCGTAACGAGGTATGTGGTCTCCATGTGGTTATCTAATGCGATTTTAATTGAAATTGTGGGCATTGTTGATGGTGCGGTTAGGGTAATTGGTGCCATCAAGAGGTTGATTAGTTTCAGAAACTTAAGGGCATGTCGTTGACTGTATGAACGCGTTTAATTTTACTTTGTTATTTTCCAAAATATTATAAATTTGTATATTTAAATAAATCCTTATTAATTCCGTGATTTGTAATGAGTCCGCGGAGCAAAATGGGATCTCCTGCCCAAAAACTCACAGGCAAGCAAGTAAAAATAGTTCTTAAATAGTTTAAGCTCCCAGCTCCCTATCAAATGACAGAGGAAACAAAACAAAAATTAAAACAAAAAACTGCCCACTTAATGAACTACTTTAAATAATTTTCCGACAGAAAATTATTTTCATTTACTAAACTTTGTCGTCGTGGCCGTAGTCGTCGCTCCTAGACGTTGGAGACTTCCAACCACCCACACTCATCCCATCACTCCCATTTTTTGGCCAAGGCCGGGACTTTTAAGAAGGCCTTAACTCTCTTTCAATGGCAACTTCAGCATCGTTAACAATTTGGCAAGATTTAAAAATGGCAGCAATTGAGGGGACGCGCTGAAGAAAGAGAAAGCATCGAGTGAGAACCGGCGGGGGTGAACCGAGACTCCGAATAAAAATATCACTTTACTGTGTCGCCCGACAACGTTGAAATCGCTGCCAAGGACGGGGTAATTTATCAAGACAAAAACCAAGCAACAGTGGAACAGTGGACGGGGCACGAGTGGAACAGAAATGAAAGCCAAGTACTCACTGCAAAAAAGGAGGAATTTCATTAAAAACCGGTAGGGAATTTCATCCTTTGATTGATATAGCTACGAAACAAAAGTAGTATTGCAAAAAATAATAATAATAAGAAGCGAAAAAGAACTTTTATGGTAAAAGCTGAGCATACTGAGCGAGTTAATACTCATTGTGTTTTTATATGAATTTAAATGAAATTAATACTTATGCTATCTTTTTTATATATGTAATTGTGCACTCAAAGGATATAACACTGCGTATACGTAATATGCGAAAGTTAACATGGGTTAACATTAAGTATACGGCAACTACGAAGTATTTCCCAATTGGACTGGCTTTTTATCTGATTAAAATAACTAAATGGTCTCTTTTTCGTGCAGTGCAGAGATGGAAGCAGCAGATAAGGTGGAGGGGCTGCCAGGGGCGTGCGGGGCAGCAGCTTTGAGTCTTTGGTTACTTTCTTAATTTCATTTACGCAATAGCAGCGACGCCGGCAGCGACGGCACCGGCAACTTTCCAGCTTCCTTTGGACTGTTTTGTTTTTCAATTTGGCCCTGGCGATGGAAACTTTACCAAATACATCTCAAAAGCAGCAGCAACAGCGAGATACGACGGCAACAACAACAACAACAAGAGCAGCAACAGCACAGAGAGGAGACGTGCAAAGTTTCTATTAAAACGGATTTAATTATGTAATGGAATCATGATAAATTTCGCGCAACGTGAAAAGTGTTCGGCCATGTCTACCCGCCCATTCGCTCATGTTGTACCGATACAAAGGCCAAGAAAAAGGAAGCCAAGACAAAAGTTGTACAAGTGGAGCAGGCTAAAAACCGGAGAGGAGATGAACGGCTTTGGCCAGATAGCCAGAGAGCCAGATGGATGGTTAGCCAGATACTGGGGGTGTGGCCGAGAACCTGGCTGCCTGCCTCACGAAATTATTCTGCATTTTGGGGCCTATGATTTATACGGAGCAGTTTAATTAACGATGCTCATAACTAGTGCTTCAAAGTTTTCGCTTCCGGTTTGCCACGCCATTTCCTTTTGTTGTTTCCGGCTGTTGCGCCAAGAGTTCTTCACCCCTCCGACATTGTCTTCGATTGCTACTCAGTGGATTCTACCCAATTAGCATATCAAGTGGAACGAAACTTGGATCTATCATCTCAAGAGGCTGCTATAAAATCTGTTTTCAAAAATGTTGTAGTTTGAAAGTTGTAGAAGTTTATCTCGAGGAGAATATTAAGCTAAAGCTGGGCATAAATTTCTCATAAACTTCGAAGCACAGATTTGTTAGTTAACATATGTAAATTAAATATATCTGAAAATATAAAAATCACAATATTCAGAAGAGAAACATATATTTATATAAAATAATAAAATTACGTCATTTACAACTTATATATTTTAATTATTTTAAAAATAAACGGCATTTTTATTTAACTTTCACTTCATGCACTTAATTGTTTGTCTCAATGTTTATTTCCCCTGATTAATTGAAATGCAAACTCGTAACTCTTTTTTTCCCATATCCTTCCTGTTATGAACAGTCCTTGCGCTTTTACAAATATTTGTGAGTCTGTGTGGTGTGCGTGCTATAGTGCATTATTCCATCTACCATATGCATTAGTGTGTGTGTGTGCTTTCGCCTATTTGTTTGTTGCTTTGTGTTTCTGCTCGCATAGATTCTTTGTTCTGCTGCCATACTAAATAATTAACATCTGTGAAGTTTTTGTTTCGCTCCCCAGTGCCCCAAAATGGAAATCTTTTCATGTACTTCTTTGGCCGTAATTAACATTTCAAGACCAGAAAAACAAATGCACCATCAGCAGCAGCAGCAGCAGAGCAGCAGAGCAGCCACAATAATTTAGATACATTGTGGTGTGCAACAAAAGTTTTTGTTAATTTTGTTGCTTTTGATTCCCGGATGCTGCTCCCATTCCAGTTGCTTGTCGTTCTCACAGAATACAAATACTAGATCGATAAAAATATAGTCTTACTTATATTTGTGGAATGCAAGTTGAAATACGTTTTAAATTACTTCTGAGGTACTATAAATGATTATTTTACATACTTTTGAAAAGTTTCTCACGTATTATAAAAGCATACATTTAAGGAGTACCATATAATGAATTATTATTAATTTATGTTTAGCTTAAAAGGGGAATAATCTCTATTAGTAAAAGTATCTTATATTTTCTATAACTGAATTGGTTCTGATAATATCTGTTTAACTGGTCCACACTGTACCTATTCTCTAACACAAACGTGCAGATGCGAAAAAATGCACATTTCCATTTAGCCCACACATTCATTAGCAGAACAGCCTTTGTCCACATCCTTGGCCACAAATTCACTAACATTTTTTACCGCATTGTCATTTGTTTGCTGCTCGTTTTTAGCTTTTCTACCTTTCATTGTATCTGTTTTGTGGTCCGCCATTGCCTTTCCAGCGACTTCTTTTTCGCCCGTCCTTGCATAATTCTTATTTTTTTCCCCGTCGGTCGCTTAATAACGTTTTAATTGTTGTTGTGGGCTTTGACCGTGGAGGACCATGGAGTTTCCCACGCAGACTTGCCCCGCCACGCCCAGCCATGCCCAGCCACGCCCCCTTTGGTCATATCGCCGTGGCGCTCGGCGTTTGTATTATCATAATGAGTATAATGGCAAGAGGTTGGGCTGCTTTGGGTCTGTGCTGAAAGGAATGTTGCATAATGTGGCGCCTCGACGCCGAAAAAGCATTCGAAATTATGCATGCCGCGGTATTATTTCTAGCCTTTGTTTTTGCTCTCCGAATTTTTTAAATATTTTTCTTTATTTTGGTTTCCTCTGGACCAAACTCTTTCTTTCTCTTTTTCAGCTGCGAAGTGGGGAAATAAATTCAAGTTGGCGAGTCTATTTAGATTTTCAAAACAGCTTTACGGCCCGCCGAGTTTATTACCATGAGTTTAAAGCGACTCCTCCTGGCAGTCTGCTTATCAAGTTGCCATTAAATCTCCCGCTAAAACATCCTAAAATCCCCCTGCCACGCCTCGCCGATAAGCAAAATTTCAGCGCAAATTTATTTGATGTGTTTTATTGTGTTGTTAAATTTCGCGTAGCGAACTGAGGCCAACAAAACAAGAAACAACTGCCGAAAAAAATAGCACCCACCTCCCTCCACCTCCCTCAAGACCCAACTTGCTTAGCTCTATCAGACGAGCCGTTTATCATTCGCAGAATCCAGCCTCCTTGGAAATGGCTCTCAGCTGTTTTTGGAGCCGTGTTTTCCTGCCTCTTACCTGGATGGCTGTCGCCAAAGTTCATTAAATGCGCCATGAATTTCAAATGCCCCAGCGAACTGAACTTTAAGCTCAAATGGGACTCGATTTGGGCTCCGTGGGGGAATCGCGAAGCAAATTGACGCCGAACGGAGTTCAATGTCACTGACAATTGGCTTATTTCGATGCAAATGAGCTGGAACTGCTTCACATTCCAATTAAATTGAATTAATTTTAATGCGATTCGAGATTTTCATTTTTTGCTCGATAAGCTTTGTTACATTTATGTGAGCAACATTGGAATATGTAAATACGGGGGAAAATTCAGGAACCTCCAGAACCTTTAAGTCATATGCCATAATATATTCCTATCACTCCCTAAAAGTAGGTTAAAATATGCTTCTGATGCAAAAGTATCCCTTAATTCAATGCCGTTTTATTGGTTGAAGTTAATCAAGTGTTCTTCGCAACTTTTGCTATGTGACAAAGCACCGAAAAGCAATTTCTCGATTAAGTGCACTTTCCACCCCAGTCCTTGTGGGCCCCCTTTCCTCGACAAGCTATTCCGATATTAGCCATCATTCCTGCACAGATACCCAGGATTCCCCCCTCCCCCGGCCCTTGGCCATAAACAAGACATTATCGAAACAGCGAACAAAAGTCGAGTCAGAAATGCAGCTGGCTTCGCTTGGATTATCGTTTATTGCATTATTTTTATGCGATGAACGCGCGTCGATTAGAAAACTAAAAATGTATTTCGCATTTCGCTTGCCGCTGCTTCTGCTTCTGTTGCTGCTGCTGCTGCTGCTGCCGAGTGGCGAAAAGGGAATGAAATGCAATAAAAATGAAACTGAAATGAGAACTCCTCACGGAGCGCCAGGAACTGGGGAAAAATTACAGGAAAAAAGGGCAAAACCGAAACGCGGAGCTGCAGAGCAAATGGCAATCGTATTTGGCGCATTGCACTTTGCCTGGCAACGGCAACACAGGCAGCAGCGGCAACTATCAGCAGTTTACAACAATATTGGCACCTCCACTTGGCTAACTTGGCTAACTGTGAAATTGTGGCCCATAAAACGTGAGCATTGCCACGGAAAAAATGGCGCAAGTTTTCGACTATAAAATATCCGGTACTTCAGCTTAAATCAGTACATTAAATCGATATACCCATAAAGACAGGAGACCACTCATATTTATTTATTAACCACAATATTTTAGGGTGGAAAATAAAAACTTAAATTACTTAAGTTTGTTACTCAATAAAATTAACTTTTTTATTGACCGGACCCACATATGTAGGTGGTCCGATTATATAATAGGTGCATTAATTATTTTATTCAGCAAGTTATTTAAAAGCGCTGTAGATGTACTAAATGTTCTATCAAAATTCTTTAAAATCTCTTTGGAAACACACTTTATAAAAAATATTTTTCAGATTCGTAAATATTGTTCCTAATTAGTAGGACTTAAAGTGTGCACTATTATAACTCCACTTTCGTGCTCAAAAGAGTTCCGAAAGAAAAACATTCGCCGCCTAAAAGTATGCAACGCGAAATGCAAGCAACGAAGCCGAATCTCCGCGACTGCCAAGCAGACAGAAATCCTGGCCAGCCACATGGCGTATACGTGTTAATTTAGCGCAACGATTAGACACAGCGCACTCCTTGCCACCTCCTTTGCAGCTCCTTGCAACCGGCAATGCCTCCTACTTCTTCTTCTCGCGCTTCCGCCGACAATTGCAGTTTGGTAAATTGGCCGTTTGCTTAGCACAATAAATTTCAACACTGGAGCCTGTCAGTCAATGGCCAGGAGCTGGCGGGGATCAGGGTACCAGGGGATCTGGATCTCTGGCGGTTAGGCTGGCTCGTTAAGTGCATTTTAGCCGAAACGTTTTCAATTTGGCCAGAGTCAGTCTATTTTTAGGCTAAGCCCGACACAAAGCACTATATTTTGCCGGACTATAAGTAATGATGTGACGATTTGGCAGCAACCGAATGAGGTGAGTGCACTGCCATGGGTTGCGATCCATTCAATATACCCACACTTACCCTTATACATCTGCATACATTCCCGGCGTGGGCGTTTCCTAATATGGTTCATTGGCCCCAGGTCGTGTTTTCCTTTGCCGCTTGGCCCTTTACCCACGCAGTTCAAGGCCCCGTTTTGTCGGTAGTTGATTAAAGTCTGGACATACCAATTTACCTACACATTGCTTGGGGGACCTTGGTTTTCAAAGAGAAGTGGTGTTTAGTAAAAATACAATTTACTTTGGTTTATGGGAAACAAATAATAATACCCATAGGAAAGCCGAAGAAGGTTTCCCAATATACCAAATATCACTTTTTATGCTACTATAGGTTTGTAATTAAATAAGAAAACGGGGATACAATTTTCCAACTATTTCTTGCCTTTGAGCAGTGGCATTCTTAAAGAGTATCTCAAATTTCCAACCATAACTCCCGGTGAAAATGCTCTCCACTTTGTTTGTTTGTTGCTGCCGTTAAATAAAATTTACTTTACCATGCACTTTGGGCATACATTCTGCTCGGCAAAAGTGGCCGGAGTCCTTGTTTTCGTGTTTCTTCTCTCGATTTTTTTGTTTCCTTCGGCGAAGAAACCAGCTTGGGTCGTTTGCCCAGTCTGATAAATTGTTTCCGTAGAGAGAGCGCTGCACGTAATTGCTGAGCGGATCGATGAAAAGTAGCTTAAGGATGCCGGCCAAGAGTGAGTTGTTGTTGCTATAGTACTACAGCACTGCTGCTGTTCTGCTGTTCTGCTGTTTCTGTTGCCTGTGACAAGGGCAACTAATTTGTACACTTCACTCGGGAAACCGAACGACAGTTGGCACAAAAATAAGACAATGTTCAAAAGTGCAGAGCCAACTCATTGCAACACCCAACTTGTTTCCGTGTGAAATGTAATGCAATTTCATGTCAAAAACCAACACAGACGACAGGACTCAGTGGCAAACTTTAAAGTGATATTTTTGTGTCGGTTGGTACAGCGTACAGCGTACAGAGTACAGCACACCTGTCCTGTTCCGTTTGCCTAGCACCACCTTCGGGCTTCCAGGCTTCGTCCTGCCGGCTTTATCCCCCCCTCCACCTGCTGCCATCTTCGAGTTCGTGGGCTGCCGTGCTGCTGTCTCTTCTTGGTTTTTGCTGTCACTGCAGCAGAAGTAGCAGCAGAAGTAGCAGCAGCACTAGCAGCACCAGCAGCAGCAGACAGAAGTGCCAGTCACGAGGCCGCAAGAAAACAAACTTCAGCCTGCTTCCTGTCCCGCCTCACGCCCCTTCCGCCCGTTGGCCCCTTTCACTCCTTTGGCTCCCTTCGCTCCCTTTGCTCCTTTCACTCCGCTCACCCTCGACCGCAGCACATGCCGCTTACTTCCGCTTTTGAGTGTTAAGCAACGCACACAAACGGAAATACACTCGAAGACACACTGCGAAAGATGGGGAGTTCATATAAACTTCTTTAATTCAATTCGAATTCTAGTTTAAGTATTTAATTGTAATTATAGTGACAAATGAAGATCATACTCCATCGATTTAAATGTTTATTCTATTTTAGAAAGACTAATTTACCATTTTCGATCGCCTCACAGGCAATTATTTCTCACTGTGTTGTATCTGCCACACTCATAGATCTCGTTGTCCTTTGACATGCATGTCTCGGTCTTTAGCTGTTCAACCTGTCTGCTGCTAGCTCTGTGTGCAGTTTTTGTCATTCCTCGTTCTTTCCCTGCGCCCGAAGGCTTTGGAAGTTATGACAAAACCTGCCACGCCTCCCGCCCATTGTGCGGCGCGCCTACCCCTTCGTCGCGCCCCTGACTGCCCAAGATCCTTTGGCCGGGAAAAGGATAGAGGCGAAGTGGCTGGGCGAAAGACCAAAAAGTGCATAGGAAGCGTTAAAGGTGATTCACTTGTTTGTTGCTTGTTTGTTTGCAATTTGCTGCCATAATTCTGTAGTTCTGTGTTGGCGCTCGGTTTTCGCGCTCCAGGACTTAGATTTCTGCCAGAGCTGGTTGTCTTGCAGTGGAAGTGGAAATTGTTATGGCAACGTACTTGATACTCAAACAAGATGGAGTTTCAAGGTAGATTAATTTTATATCTGCGCAAATATTCGCACTTACAGACTTGTATATTTATTATTGCAAGCAGATTAACGGGATGAATAAATAAAGTTAATTTTGCCCGTAAAAAGCCAATAACATCCCATCCGTTTTTGTATTTGTTTTATTTTAAAATGCAAATTCGAACAATGTTTCAAGGGCATTCGGAGCCATTTCACCCTCCGAATGCTTTTATCGTCACTGTTTATGGGGCGTATACGTGATGCTTTCGTTTGCATCTGTACCTCGGCTAAATGTGAATGCTCACTGCTCACCATTTTGGTGGCCATATCAATTTCGCCATCGCTTGCTTTTGGACCACATTACCGTTAAAATTGTATTGGATTGGTCCTGGATGCTTTGCTGACCGACTGGATAACCGAATGGCTATTGTGGCCCCAAGTCACTGCCAGATTGAGCTTCCCTGTATCCTTTTTCCATTCCGTCTGCATTCAGTCGGATTTTGCCACACATCTATATATATACTTCTATACTCGTATAGATATGGGTATATAAGCCCTTACATGTGTAGGTATGTGTTTTTATAGATTTTCCCCTTATAGCCACACGAAGTTCTTCTTAAAATGCAATTTTCAAGATTTTCCTTTTCCTTTCAGCTCGTTTGGCTGGCGCCATTTCAGTTCTTGCCCGCCGATTTCGAGCCTTTTCACCCGCTCCGCTCAGCTGGCCAGCACTTTTGGCTCTGGCCACGCCCCCATTTGGTTCTGCTTGCATGTGTCAAAAGGTATTTTTTACGTTCAGTTTCGTGTTTTCCAGCATTTTTCCAACGTTTTATTTTTCTTCCTCCTCGGTTAGGCTTGGCTTGGCTTGGCTTGGCGTGGTTTGGTTTGGTTTGGTTCACAGGACATTCGAGGCAGGGGGCGAGTCGAGTCCCATCTTGTGTGCAGGTAATGTGGCACTTGGCTAAAATGGTGTGTGAAATTTTATGCGAAACGGCTTAAGATGTTGTTGCTGTGGCCGGAGTTGTTGCCGTGCTTGTTGTGCTGATATTTCTGGAACGGAACACAATCATTCTGCTATGTTGCACATAAAAAGTTACGTTGAGTGGCAGTATATATGTATGTATATATATAAACGTGTGTAGTTCCCAGTCCGTTTGCTCTCTCCACTATTCTCTGACCGAAGCTCTGCTGATGATGACATTTTCGTTTTGGTCGCCCGGATTGGCAGCAACACACACAAAACTGGTAAACTGGTAAAAAGGGGGGAAAAAAAGGAATCCCTGAAAAAAGATTAGTTAGCTTGGGAGGGTTTAGTTTCAGTTCCATCTTTTTTTGGGACTTGAGTCAATGTTGTTAGTTTGGATTCTGGGAATGGCAAATGGCCTGAGAATGAAACTCGATTTCGATTGCGTTCTTGTATTTTTTTTGTTGCCTCTCGGTTTTTGTCATGAAAACATTTTTCGCTTTGTTATTGAGTGTGCCAGAATTGGTCTTCATTTCCAGCTACCACACTCGCACTCGCACTCGAAGTAATCATCTGGCTACAAAACACAGAGTGGTTCAACCGACAGCTGCATCTAAAATATACTGCATAAAAATAATGCCTTTGGGTTTATAGTACAGGTTTTTGTGTTCCGATCAGTGCAAAGAGTTTTAAAGCTTGAAATGGAAACTAAATAATATCGAAATACTCCATTTAGTCCCCAAGCCAACTTATTTTATTCTAATTGAAATTGAAATTTTAAAAACCACGAATGTGTAGATGCACTTTGCCAAATTACAAACTTTGTTTTGTAAATCAGTTAAAAATGGCTATCTTCTTTGCCCTTTTTTCTTATAAAAATAGGTCAAAAGCATTCGGCACAAAAATAATGTGACACTCATTATAGACCAATGAAAACCAGTATAAAACGTGTGTTCCATATAACGGTGATAAAATACCCTGTAGCAGAAATAGAAATGGAATACCTGCAGTCGGAGAAATATTACTTTACGTACTTATTCTAATTGATTTACGTAAAAAATTACAATTATATTATAAACTATAAGCATAACTATTAAATAAATTTGAAGTGCAACTAAGTAATTCTCATATATCTCGCCCGTTTTAATTTGCATTTGGAATACACATAAATTGGGAATGGCTACCATCGAGTTTTTCTTCTTAAAACGAGCCAAAATGGGTTTGCTTTCTCTTTTTTTTGGAATGCATGCAGTTGGTCGAAAGCGTTTTACATGTCAAAGGAGTAGTAACGTGTCCGTGCAGATAAAACAACTCTTTTTGGACCGGAAAGGGACACCGAATCCTGGGGGCTTTCACCGGAAATGGCTGTTTCTCTAAAGCGTGTTTTTGCATTTCCGTGCTGTCGTGCTTTTTTGATGTTTCATCCCGGCGAAAACTCGTCAATTACAGCAAACAATGACAAGCACCATCAGCATCAAAGGTATGCGATCTCGCATTCCACATCTGTCGGCTCCATCATATTTTCCAAATTGCTTGTAAAAATACCTTTTAATTGGTTGCGAGAAAAGGGATTTCCACCCATCCTGTGGGCACACTTGACACTCAAAATTTTAACACGGTCTGATATTAATTCAATTAAAACAAACTGAAATGCGGGAATGAGGCAAAATCCATTTACCAAGCAGGCTTCTGATTTGCTCTGTTCATGTTTTTGACACTTTTAATGGATAGGCATAGCAAAATCATTAATTATGTTCCGAAATTCGAATGGAAAATGCATGTCACTTTCCGGATCAAGCAGTGGAAGACAATTTCGCAGGTCTTTAAAGAGCTCGTACCGAAAATTAATCTTCATATAGAAAGGAGGATTAGTTTAATTTAAGGTTAACTCATAAAAGCCAGTGCTTAGTTATTTTATTAAAAAAAAATTAACTTAAATACTTTGAAAAGTGTGTCTGGACATGCTGTTAATACTGTTATCAGGATGAGAATAGGTGGACTGCAGCGATATAACCGTGCTGCGCTCCTGGTGACTGGGAAGTCGCGAGGCCGCCTTTGGAATGAAGTTCAGGTTCTCATCAATATCCACCAAATAGGTAGGAATTTGGCCCCGCCCCTTTACAAATGTCAGTCCGCGATATGAACAGGAAATGCCGAAATCTTGCAGAATTTTGGACGACTCCTCGGTCACCTGGATGTGTCCCGGCAGCCCCGTGGATTCCATTCGCGAGGCCATGTTAACCGGATTGCCCCAGATGTCGTAATGGGGCTGTGAGGCACCCACAATGCCGGCCATCACCTCGCCGCTGGAAATGCCGATGGCGATTGTTCCATCCGTAATGTTCCGATCGCCAGCAATGTTCTGGTACACCTCATTGCTTTTGGCCAGGGTTCGCATCATGTCCAGCGCATAGGAGGCCATCACAAAGACCACTTCGTCGAGTTCCCCCTCGTCGTCTACGAACAAAAGTCTTCGGCTGGATCTTTCAAGGTTTCCTGTAACGTATTTTTTTCAATACATTTTTGCTATATTTTTAATGAGATTAATATCTACCAGGAGGTATGTCCGCTTTGCGATTTGTACTAGTGGAGCCAGCAAAGTTGAGATCAAGTCCACACGCCGCCATGTAGGTGCATCCGACGATTTTGATTTTCTCAACCGTGTAATACTCCTTGTAGAACAGCAACTAAAAATGCGATGTTTCAATTAAAAACATAACCTTAATTATAAATATAACCTTACCAAAGTGTCAAATTCGGCAATAATCTCGTTGAGCACTCTTAGGCTTCGCAGATCCATTTCAAAGTTAATTAGCATGGCAAACATGACAGAGACCATTTTATAGTTTTCGGTGTAGAGTTCATGTTTGGCCAAAGAATTAAGATACACATCCACTACCAAATATGTTACGTCAATATCCATATCAATATATCCAATTTGAAACTCACCAATATGAGATGGCAGTATGTTGTTGAGGATAATTATGATCGAATGATTTGTAAGGCTGGCCTCATTCTCCTCTCTCCGCAGATCAACACGCCAGCTGAGAAAACTCGATTGAGCAACAATTAAAATGAATATAATTGATACCGAGCTCACTTGAAGTTTACTTTGTTGGTGAACTCTATTTGGCGCTCCTTCACAAACATAGTCAGGAAGGTGATGCAAATTAAGAGGGCATGGGCGTACTCGGATTTGAGAGAGGGGTTTGTCGTAACGCTGTGATGGAAGACGAAATCGAACTGGAAGAAAATCAGCAGCAGATAGCCGAGCGTCTCCAAAATGGCCACCGCTGTCTTCACCATGATGGGTATGCGGGTGAATGTGAAGGTCAAGCAAATCATCAGGGACAACATGTTGGTCGTCACCCAGGGGTGAAAGCATATCTTGGCTTCTTGAGCATAGTGAAATAGTCTTTCCTCGATATAAGCCATCTCGAATTCTTCGCGTTTGCAGCTCATCTGGTTCAAAGAGTCGCCGTACTATCGTTCTTTTCAAGTTGTTGGATTACTTACCACTATTACGCACATAACAATAAAACTCGATATCACCAGGAAGAGGTATATGCAGATGCGGATGGGCAGGCTGTTGAGTATCCTATCATGGACTTTAAATATGAAGCAACTGAATCGGTTGTAGTGATGGGGCACGCTGTATTGGCCATATCTGGTCCAGCAATACTTCTTGTACCACGCGATGAAGGTCAGGATGGCCTGTAGTATAGCCACTATGGCTGGCAGGATGAAGCAGGAGGGGCATACCACTTGGGTGTCCATCAGTTCAATGTACACCAGGGAGCACCCAACGCACCAGCTCAGAATAATGCTATACTTGAACATATAGTCGGTTTGCTTCAGATAGGCTCTTTCCAAAGCCGGATCGTTGAAGGTCAGGCAAATGTTCAACTGTTGGTGTGCAGGGACTTCTTGCTCTGTGTTGTATCGACAGATGCCGAATAGCCTTTTGGGACTGTGATGAGGGTTTTCATTTAGAAAAATACTTAATGTTACTAAATGTTGGTCAAAGACCTATCCTCTGTGTACTTACTTAATTGCACTAACCGGCATCTTGCGAAACTCTTCGCGCAACTCTTCGTGGAAAACCGCCCGAATATTTTGATTAGCAGAGTCACTCAGTCTTGGTTTTGCTCCCATGTCGCACAGGGAGAGGGCATGTAGTTCGCTAAGAAACTCGTCACTATCTTCTTTATCCATTTGAAAGTCTTCCCGAACTGTATATGTTCCTACTCTGTATTTTTTCAGAATGGGATGTTCCCGGGCTTTTTCAGGTCCATCCTCAATCGCAAAGCGATCAACATCCAGATGGTTCAAAGTGGCACTACTTATGTGCACGGCTCCCGGCACTCCAGTTGCTTCCAGGACATTGGCAATGTTAACATCCAATCCTAGAAGAAATCGGGAAGCAGTTGTAACCAACTGCAAGTCATAGTTCGCAATGTCCAGTTACCCCATATGTCGAACTGCAGCTTGGCCTCCCCGATGACCCCTGCAAACAGATTGCCCGAGTGAACTCCAATGCGCATATTGATGTCCAAGCTGTGTATGTCCCTGAAAATTGGATCCAGGAACAGAACTGATTATTTGGGAAGTTTAAAAGAAAAGTGAATAAGCATCATATATGTATTCGTATCTTCCACATTTGTGCATGAACGCCACCCAATTTGACACACTGAACTTACCGCACCTCCATGATGTGGGTGATCATGGAGAGGCCTAGGGAAACACAGTTGTTGGCATGATCGGGATCGGGGTCAGACAGACCCGCCACACAGTAGTAGCAGTCCCCCAGGAACTTGATGCGCTGCACCTTGAAGCGGGAGGCAGCCATGTCGAATCTGCCGTAGAGATCGTGCAGGACCTTCACCAATTTTTCAACCGTCAGTGTGGTGGTCAGCTGAGTGTAGTTCACTACGTCTGCATACAGGATGGAGACATCGGGATGGATCTGGATGGCCATTGTGCGCTCCATGGATGTCCAGGAGTGAATGCCTTGCTTGGCCATTATGATCCTGCCCTGAATGTCCTTCTGCAGGGGCAGCGAGATCTGCGGCGGCAAGATGCTGTCCAGCAACTGCTTCTCCTGCAGCCGGGCGTTGCGCAGCCAGATCTTCTCCTTGATGTACTGGTGTCTGTCCAGGAAGGAGGAGCGCACCACCGTGTCGTTCATAACGCGGTAGAATATGCCCACGAGATTAAGGCATAGGTAGTGCACAATGTCTACCGACATTCCGCCGACTGAGAACAGTGCAGACATGAACTCCACAAAGCCCTGGGCAATGAAGAGCACGAAGTAGAGTATATAGATGCCGGACACCAACAGAGCCAGAAGGACTGCCCCGCTTATGAAGTGGATCGGCAGGAACATGTATATCATGTAAAGTATGTAGGTGTCGTAGAATGTGCCCAGTATCCAGTTGTGCGCATAGTTGTGGTAAATCGATTCAGTTAGGTCTACAAGAAAATACTTGGATATGAAGTTACTGCATCAATGACGTTGACCAAATACTAACCAGCGAATACCAAAGTCAGGGAGGCAAATATCGAGCTGGCATACATATACCACGTGTGCTTCGCTATAAATTCATCGCAGAAGTTAACACTCAGCACAAGTATAAGCACCAATGAGCATCCCATGGAAAGGGCCACGTCAAAATAGATAATTGATCGGCGCTACAGGAGGTGCAATAAGGTGTATAATAATATTACAGTACCATAAAAATAAAGGGGTTATAGAAATTTACAAAATGAAGGAAAATTCCTCGAAGGTCTGTAGCGCATAACGTTCGAATGGAGTGCTTGAATTCTGAGGAGCTGTTATTGCTGGGCACACTATAGGATTCGGCACTAGCTCGTCGGATTTAGGTTCTGGAGGACTTGCTCATACAGGCTGTAACATTATCTACACTTTGATCTCCACAAAAAAAATATAATAATACTAATTTGGTTAAGGTTTACTAATAGCTAGCATAGCCGCTAAGTTCGGCATTCGACCATAAATCCAGTGCAGCATACCTTCAGACGAATCAATCCACAGATCCAAAAGGTCGCTTTCCATGTTGTATTAAACATTTTGTGCCCTTTTTGCTCTGAATTTGTGGGAAAGTTAGGCGGTTCTTACCTCAATTGTGGCTAAAAGTAGGGCACAGTGCAGACTGGTGACGAAAATATGCAGCATAAAGAAAGTGAGGAGGTAACTCTTCCAAAGGCGTATCCGATACAATCGGAACTCGCTCTCCAAGCGCAAGTCTGCACACCTGGCCTGGAATATTCAGATTTATCAAATAAAATTTTGTGTAGCTCTAAACACAATGTTTTACCTTAAGGTAGCCGGGCTCCCACATGCGTTCCCGTGCATAATCGAGCTGACAACTTCCTCGGACGCTAGGCATTTTGATTTATAAGATTATCTTATATATTAACCTGGCTTTGTTTTTGATTGACAAGACTCAAAAGAACAATGGGAGCATTGATCACTAAGCCTACTTGAAAATGGTTTTTCTTTTAATAAAAATAATATGCATAGCATTCCAAAAATTGGGATAAAAACGTTATAAGATATTAAAAATATATATTTTCCAAATAATTTTTACAAGACTCGAGCCTTTACATCATTTTGTATGGCTACGCATCTCAAATTTTTCAGCCAAGAACTACGAACTCAAAATCTGAGAGACGTAGCCAACAATATGCATTTGCGATTTGGTTTCCATATTGTGATAAACAAACGATTTCTATTTGTCCTTGGAGCCGTCCAGGTCATGGGTTAGATGTATTGTTACGGGTCTCTCCAAAAGGCTAACGCTTTTGCTGGATATGAACTTTAGGTCTTTATCGATGCCCACAAAGTAGGTGGGAATTTCGCCACGGCCCTTCACGAAGGTCATGCCACGATACATGCACAGAATATCGAACTCCTGGAGAATATTGGCTGTCTCCTGTGTAACCTGTATATGTCCAGACAAGCCAGTCGATTCCATTCGCGAGGCCATATTGACCGGGTTTCCCCAGATGTCGTAGTGCGGCTGGGAAGCCCCCACCACGCCGGCCATTATCTGACCCGTGGAGATACCGATCTTTATCTCACTGGTGGACAAGGCTTGATCGAAGAGTTTGCCGGCGTAAGCCTTGTTGCACACAGACAGGACACGCATCAGGTCCAGAGCAAAAGTGGTCATTATAAAAGCCACCTCGTCATGGTCGTTTTCCCTTACTGTTGACTCTTGACGACTGCGCACCTGCTCCACTGAAATAGTCGGATACACCCACATACAATTAGAAAACATTTGCTTCGTATTTGGGTCGTCATGCATTGGTACTAACTTTCGGAGGACATGGATGCACTTCCGAACTTCGAGGAGCTATCAGGATTCTCGATCAGACTGTAGTCCAATCCACAGGCTGCCATATAAGTGCAGCCCACGACTTTGATCTTCTCGACTACGTAATATTCCTTGTACGCATACAGCTGCAATCGAAGGGTATAATATATAATAGAATCGATACAATAGCTCACCAGTCTGTCGAACTCCGTGATGATATCATTTAGCACTCTTAGGCTGGGCAAATCCAATTGAAAATTAGTGAGCATGGCAAACATGACCGATACCATTCGATAGTTTTCATGGTAGAGCTCGTGTTTGGCTAACGAATTGAGATATACCTCGACTGCGAAGGAGAAACGAGAATATGTAAACAGTAAGTACTATTCCCATTGGATATTCATTGAAAACTGACCAACGTGGGATGGAAGAATGTTGTTGAGCAGGATTATGATGGACTGGTTGGTTACATCGGCCGACTTTTGCTTCTTTTGCAAATCCAAGTTGAGCCTGTGATCGGCAAAAAATTCAGCTGAGTTTAAGAATGTATTGGCAATGGAAATTACTTGTAGTTCATTTTAGTATTGAACTCCGACTGACGCTCCTTCGCGTACATAGTCATTACCATCATGCACACCCTGCTGGAGTGCGCTATTTCAGCCTTCAGGAAGGGACATGTGGTTTCACTGTGCTCGAAAATGAAACTGAACTGGAAAAACACAATCACCACGAAAATCACTGCTTCGAGGCAACCGATGAAGGTCTTGAGGGCGAAGGGGATCCGGGCGAAGGTGTAACTCATTCCCAGGATCAAGGCCATCATGTTCGTACAGGCCCACGGGTGGAAGCAGGAAAACGGATCCCTTTCATAGTGAAAGAGCTTGCTCTGAATGATGTCCAACTCATATTCTTCTGGGTCACAGTTTATCTTTGGGCATGCAAATATATTAATGATAGCTGTATGCTAGGCAGCTATGGCATAACTCACTAATGTCAAGGACAATACCATGAAATAGCACAATATTATCATCACGTAGACAATGAGGCGAAGGACAAAGCTGTGCTGGATCTTCTCAAACGTGTGGAACATCGCACAGCTGAGTTTGCTGTAACTCTTGTGCTCGTCCTGTCTACTACGCCACCAACACACTTTCTTGTACCAGCAGATGATTAGTAGCGAAGTCAGAATGAGGAACGCGACCGTGTCAATTACGGCACCCGTATACCACAAGTCTGTGTTGTTCGCGTACTGGATGTAAATGAGACAGCACCCGATTCCCCAGCTGAGCAGCACTGAGTATTTAAAAATATAATCCGGGTGATGCAAATAGTCCCATTCTAGAGATTTGTCCTTAAATGCCACACAAAAAATGCCCAAATCGCGTTCGACTTTCTCGTGCTTCAAATCTCTCTCCCGTCGCGACCAAGGGAATCGAAACCTGGAGTAGTAGATAGATAATTTCCATTTGAAAAATTCCGATTTTTCTTTAGTCCCTCTGCCATCCTTACACAGGTGAACAGTTTTTCCCCATACTCACTTGAAACCCCCAACCGGCATCTTGCTAAATTCCTCACGCAACTCCTCGGACAGTGAAATGGCTTGCGAAATCTGGGATTTTCGGTTAGATCCCACGGTCTTGAGGTCCAGGTTACGAACGGACCTAACGGAGCTATCACCCAAAACTGAATTGCGGAATGGTAGGGCGGCGAGGAGGTAGGTGCTCATCGGATGTTTCTGCAGCTCGGGATTCCTCTGGGCCGCTTCCGTGCCCGGGAATATCTTGTACTCCGCAGCGTTCAAGCTACTAAGAGTTCGTCCACTAACATGCACATAGCCGGGCTTTCCGGTCGATTCCAGCAGACTGGCGATGTTCACGTCAGTACCTGAAACAGTGTCGAATAAGTTTTGGGCCATAGACCTAATAATATGTCGTACCCCATACGTCGTATTGCAGCTTAGTCTCGCCGATCACACCTGCAAACAGAGTTCCCGAATGGACGCCAATTCGCATGTCTATATCCAAAGAACGTTTCACACTGCGGGCGAAAGGGTATATAAAACATATATATGATGCTGCCGATGCGAAACACCATAAATAATAGATTGTAAACCTATCGGCAGCCTAGTAACCAACATACCGCACCTCCTTAATGTTGGCAATCATGGAAATGCCCAGGGATACAGCCATTTTGGCGTGATCCGGGTCAGGCTGCCCCAAACCCGCCACACAGTAGTAGCAATCGCCGAGGAACTTGATGCGCTGCACCTTGAAGGAGGAGGCAGCCATGTCGAATCTGGCGTACAGGTCGTGCAGGACCTTCACCAACTTCTCCACCGTCAGTGTCGTCGTCAAATAGGTGTAGTTCACCACATCTGCATACAGGATGCTGACATCGTGGTGAATCTGGATGGACATAAAGCTTTCTCTTGCCCGGGAACTACCCAAATGGTAGTAGTCGTTATCGGGCCGCATGATCTTGTCTTTTATACTTTTCTGAATGGGCTTTGCAATCTGAGGTGGAAGTATGCTGTCCAGTAGCAACGACTCTTGACGGCGAGCTTGGCGTAGCCAAATCTCCTCCTTGATGAACTGATATCGGTCCAGGAAAGAGGAGCGCACCATGGTGTCGTTCATGATTCTGAAAAATATTCCCATCATATTGAAACCCAGGTAGTGGAAAAAATCTATTGATACTATATCCAAACCATAAACATATTTTGGAAGATCATGCTCGGTAAACACTATATAGTGAATGTAGTATAGCAAATAAATAACACTGACAGAGATGGCAAGCAGAGCTGCTCCCATGATCGAAGGAATTGGCAGGAACATGTAGATCATGCAGAGCACAAAGACATCGTACGAGGTACTAAGAGGCCAGTCGGAATGGTAAAAATGATAAGCGGTATGCGCAATATCTGAAAACAACAGAAAACACTGTAGTTCAGTGCATGTGGGAGGGAGATGTGGATCGTAAAGATCAACTAATTTTCAATGTATGTGGTACACCCAATTACTTTACGAGTGACTGGTGTAACTAATCGATGAAATAGTAGAAACCAAAGCTTTTAAACTTACCACCCAAAACCACCACATATGCCGACAAAGTCGAGGTGACAGTCAAGACCCACCTGTGGCGAGTTACAAATGTTTCGAAGAAATTGATGCTCAGGAAGCCCGTGACTAAAATCAACGATCCTCCGTCAAACATCAGATTCAGGTAGATGTAATTTTTGTACTGCGTAGATGTAAGATACGTTAAAACACCCAGAGTTCTCGCTAAAAACGCATACCTCGGTAAATGCCCACTTGATTGCATGAAGACCTACGATCACTAGTATTAACAAGGGGTAGAAAACGGTGAGGTAACTGATCATCAAGCGAATCTTGTATTTCATATATTCCTCCTCTAAGTCCAAGTCCTTACATTTGGCCTACCGATATGCGTAGGTTGCATTCAAGAACCTGAAATCTGAGCCAATACCTTACCTTCAAATAACTGAGTTCCCACAGGCATTCATTAGTATATTCCAGATGACATCGCCTAAACCTTTCCCTGTACGGCGTTTTACAAGTATATTTTTTGTTCATATTTTAAAATTGTATATTTTTTTTTGGTCGTTTCAGTATTGTATGTATGACAATTGAGTACTAGGACTAAGCCTGCTAAGAGCCACAAACTGCCTCCATTTTACATATGAGAAAGCTTATTTTCATTTAACAATTACAATTATGTTTAGGGTATAAAAGGTGAAAATATCTAATTTGAGGTTTGAAAATGTCTTAGCTGGATTCACTTGAAGTTGAAACGGGATTTGGCACCAGAGATGCCAAGACTGAAAAACGCTTTGAATTATTCCTGTTCTTCTTATTGGAGGCAATAAACCTCAAGTTCTCATCGATGCCCACAAAGTAAGTGGGAATTTCACCACGACCCTTCACAAAGGTCATGCCACGATACATGCACAGAATATCGAACTCCTGGAGAATATTGGCTGTCTCTTCCGTCACCTGGATGTGTCCAGGCAGCCCTGTCGATTCCATCCGGGAAGCCATATTGACCGGGTTTCCCCAAATGTCGTAGTGCGGCTGAGAGGCACCCACCACGCCGGCCATCAACTCGCCGGTTGAAATTCCGATGCAGATCTCTCCGGTGGATAGAGACCGATCGAAGGGTTTACCCGCGTATGCCTTGTTGCAGACGGAGAGCACTCGCATCAGGTCCAAGGCAAACGTGGTCATTATAAAGGCCACCTCATCGTGGTCGTAATCTACGCCTTTGGACTCCTTGCGATACATCACCTGTTCCACTAAAAGAAAGAATTTATGAACGAAACGTTTTAGCCTCTTAACCATAGGAAATCCATCCAGACGGCGTACTTACTTTCGGATGTGAAAGAGGAGGTAGTAACCTGTGTTTTGCTTCCAAATTTTGACTTGGCCAGGGTAAAATCAAGTCCACAAGCTGCCATATAAGTGCAGCCCACGACTTTGATCTTCTCGACGACATAGTATTCCCTGTAGGCACTTAACTGCGGTCGGAAGGTACTGATAACTTACAGTAGTGCAACCAATGCATACCAATACTTACCAATCTATCGAACTCCGATATAATGTCGTTTAGCACTCGTAAGCTGGGCAAATCCATTTGAAAATTGATGAGCATGGCGAACATGACGGACACCATTTTGTAGTTTTCGTAGTACAGTTCGTGATGGGCTACTGAATCGAGATAAACCTCGACTGGGGGTGAAAAGGTTTTGGATAAGAACCGTACTCTTTGGCTAATATTTGGGTAAGAACTGACCAACATGGGAGGGAAGAATGTTAGTGAGCAGAATTTTGATGGATTTGTTTGTGAGGTCGGCCGCCTTTTGCTTGCTTTGCAAATCCTGATTGATCCTGTTGGGAGGTCAAAAATTGACTTTATTGAAAAGCAGCAAGGGAAGAGCACTCAAACCATACTTGAAGTTCATCTTAGTATTGAACTCTGACTGACGCTCCTTTGCGTACATGGTGAGTAACATCATGCAAACCCGAAGACAGTGGGCTATTTCCGCCCTCATAAATGGAGTGATGGTGGCACTGTGCTGGAAGATGAATGAGAACTGGAAGACTACGATTATGAAGTAGGCAAAGGTCTCGCAGCAGCAAATGATTATCTTGAGGGCAAATGGAATGCGGGCGAAGGTGTAGCTTACGCCCAGGATCAGAGAAATCATGTCTGTGAAGACCCACGGATTAAAACAGTTGTCAGTAACAATGTCATAGTGATAGAGCTTGCTATTGATGACATCCAGCTCGTACTGATTTTTGTCACAGTTTAGCTTAATGGAAGGATAAAACTCGTTAACGCAGAGGTGTGCTAAGTAGCTCGAGACTTACTAATATCGTGGAGATTACCAAGTAGTAGCTGCCAATTATAATAATATAGATAGTGACTCGCAGGACGAAACTGAGCTGGATTCTCTCAAAAGTCTTGAACAGCATGCAGCTGACTCTGCCATACACTATTGTGTCATTTTCTCCACTTCTCCACCAACACACTTTCTTGAACCAGGAGATGAAGAGCAGTGAAGTCAGGAAGGTAAACACAGCCACGTCGATCATGATGCACTCTGTACAAATGGCGGATTTGTCGTTCACTACCTGGATGTAGATGAGGCAGCAGCCAATTCCCCAAGCCAGCAGCATTGAGTATTTCCAGATGAAATCTGGCTTATGCAAATAATTCCTCTCCAGAGACGAGTCCTTGAACGCCACACAAAATATGCCTAACTCGTGTTTGACTTTCTCATCACTCGCCTTTGGGTCTCGGCAGCACGGCGATCGAACTCTGCACATAATTGTCATTTGTCATTTGATTATCTTTCAAATATCAATTGACACCCACCTGAAGCCTCCCACTGGCATCTTTCTAAACTCCTCGCGCAGCTCATTCGATATTAAGGTAGGCCTCAGGATCGCGCTTTTCCGGGACTCTCCCAATGCGTTTATGTCGATGTCAGCGTAAGAGTGCACTGCCTCCACAGATCTGACTGAGTTGCGACTTGGAACGGCCGTCAGAAGGTAGGTGCTCATTGGATGCTTCTGCAGTATGGGATCCTTTTGGGCCGCTTCCGTTCCTGGAAACACCGTGTACTGAGCTACGTTCAAGCTACTCAAGGTGCGACCACTAACGTGGACGTAACCGGCTTTTCCGGTTGACTCCAGCCGATTGGCAATATCCACGTCGGGACCTATGAAGTCAATTATCAGATCAAGATGCCACATACACCTAGTTAGGACCTACCCCATATGTCATACTGCAGCTTTGCATGTCCGATCACACCTGCGAGCAAAGTTCCTGAATGTACCCCTATTCGCATGTCGATATCCAATGCACGGTAGGTCCTTTGGATAGGAGGGTTATATGAATGCGGAGATCATTTTGGTGGCTTGGTTTATAGGTGATTCTGGTCTAAATAGTTGTGGAAAACATACCTCACCTCCTGGATGTTTGCAATCATGGAAATGCCCAGAGATACAGCCTTACTGGCGTGATCCGGGTCAGATTCCCCTAGTCCAGCCACACAGTAGTAGCAATCGCCGAGGAACTTGATGCGCTGCACCTTGAAAGTAGAGGCAGCCATATCGAATCTGCCGTAAAGATCGTGCAGGACCTGCACCAACTTCTCCACCGTCAGTGTCGTCGTCAACTGGGTGTAGTTCACCACATCTGCATACAGGATGGACACGTCGGGATGGATTTGGATGGCCATAAAGTTTTCTGTTCGCCGGGGATTGGCGAGGAAGCGGTCTGAATCGCTTTCGGACGACATGATCCTGTCCATAATGCTATGTTGGATGGGCTTTGCAATCTGAGGGGGCAGAATGCTGTCCAGGAGCATCGACTCTTGTTGCCGAGCTTGTCGAAGCCATATCTCCTCCTTGAGGAACTGGTGGCGGTCCAGGAAAGAGGAGCGCACCATGGTGTCGTTCATGATCCGGAAGAAAATCCCCATCAGGTTAAAACCCAGATAGTGAAATATGGCGACGCAAACCGTACTAAGGTCATGAACCATATCCTCAATTTCTTCATTGTCGTGCATTAAAAAGGAAATGAATAATCCAACGTAAATAACACTGACAGAGGAGGCTAGTAGGGCTGCTTCCCTGATCGAGGGAATTGGCAGGAACATGTAAATCATGCAGAGCACGAAGACGTCGTATGCTGAATTTAGAGGCCAATGGCTCTTGAAATGGTACACTAATATCTGAAATATATCTACAAATTATAGACAGTAAGGGATAACAGTTTACAGTATCAAAGCTTATGAGACTTACCAACTAATACCACAATATACGCGGACAAAATCGAGGTGAGCACCATTACCCACCTGTGGCGAAGCACAAAGCGCTCAAGGAAATTGATGCTCAATATGCCAGTAACAGTAACTAATAAAATTGCAGCCGATAACATTTCGAAGTAGATGATTTTTTTTTGCTGCAAAGAAGCTTCTGATAAACTAGAAGCGCTTTATGGACCACCTTTGAACTCTCACCTCAGAGAAAATCCATGGGAATACTTCACAGCCCAAAACCACAAATATAAACAAAGGGAAGAAGACGGTGAGGTAACTGATCATAAGGCGGATCTGATATATCTTGTACTCTTCTTCTAGGCACGATTCCCTACATTTGGCCTACGAAGAAAACATTAAGTATCCTAAAGGTTTGGGTATTTTTCACCTTTAAATAGCTCGGTTCCCACTGTCGCTCATCGCTGTAGTCCAGATTACATTTGTTCCTATTGATTGGCTTCTTAAACGCTGTTTTCCTGTTCATATTTTCGAAATTTGAAAAAACTTTTTTACAAAAATTATCTACACTACTATTGCCAAGTCCTTAAAGATTTTAGAAACTATTTCGTATCTCGATTTAAAATAGAATGATATTCCACGCACATTGATTGAAAAGCATAAGGTTACATATCAAAAATATATATTTCAGAAATGCTTGAAAAAATATATCAAATTATTCGCTAGATTCTGGTTGACTGGAACTCCTCCTGAGGCTGTCCGGATCTAGTGAAGACATAACTGAGAAACGTCTTGACAAACTGCGATTGACCAATTTTGCTGACATAAATTTGAGGTTCTCGTCGATGCCCACAAAATAGGTGGGTATGTCACCACGACCCTTCACAAAGGTCATGCCGCGGTATATACACTTAATGTCGTACTCCTGGAGAATTTTCGCCGACTCCTCCGTCACCTGGATGTGTCCAGGCAGCCCTGTCGATTCCATTCGGGAAGCCATATTCACTGGGTTTCCCCATATGTCGTAGTGAGGCTGAGAAGCCCCCACCACGCCGGCCATTATCTCGCCACTGGAGATCCCGATGCAGATCTTCCCGTTGGACATGGACCGCTCGAAAAGAGTGCTCGAGTACGCCCGGTTGCACGCCGCAAGGGTTCGCATCAGGTCCAGGGCGAAGGTGGTCATGATGAAGACCACCTCATCGTTGTTCGAATCGCTGTCGAAGTTCTCGTCCGTCATTCTGTGATTACGAGCGTGTTCCACTGGAATGGGGATTGGAGTACAATTAGTAGTTAGAAAGTATATTTGTGTACTTTATGCAACGTTTAGAAACACAGTAAAGTATTTGAAAACTATAGCTACTCTTATGTGGTTGATTCCCTACATACCCTCAACATGTAGTGAACTATTGCGAAAGTGATTGCTTTGGCGACTGTTTGAGGCCAGGTTGAAGTCCAGTCCACAAGCTGCCATATAAGTCCAGCCAACGACTTTGATCTTCTCAACTACGTAATATTCCCTGTAAGCAGTCAACTGCGAATATGCGAAATAGAAATATTACTCGTAGAATACCAATGGATGCGGTAAAAGGAGCTCACCAGTCTATCGAATTCAGTTATGATGTCGTTGAGCACTCGGAGGCTTGGCAAGTTCATGGGAAAATTGATGAGCATGGCAAACATGACTGATACCATTCGATAGTTTTCATAGTAGAGTTCGTGCTTGGCTAATGAATTGAGATAGAGGTCAACTGTTGAAGAAAGCGAATGAATCAAAGCCGTTAATGTTTATTCTGTGAAAACATCTTTCAAAACTGACCAACATGAGAAGGAAGGATGTTATTGAGCAGGATTATGATGGACTGGTTTGTTAGGTCGGCCGCCTTTTGCTTGTTTTGCAAATCCACGTTTAGCCTGTTAGGAGCACGAGGATTTATTTGATTAGGGGCAAGATGTAGAGTCACAACATACTTATAGTTCATTTTAGTATTGAACTCTGACTGACGCTCCTTTGCGTACATCGTGAGTAACATCATGCACACCCGAAGACAGTGAGCTATTTCCGCCTTCATAAATGGAGTTGTGGTGGCACTGTGCTGGAAAATGAATGAGAACTGAAAAAACACGATTAACAAGTAGGCAAGGGTCTCGCAGCAGCTAATGATTATCTTGAGGGCAAATGGAATCCGGGCGAAGGTGTAGCTTACGCCCAGGATCAGAGAAATCATGTTTGTGAAGACCCAGGGATGGAAGCAGGTATCCCGATCCATTTCGTAGTGATAGAGCTTGCTCTCGATGTAGCTCAACTCATACAAGTCGCGGTCACAGTTTAGCTGCAAACTCAGAATTCATTACAACGAATAAATGATATTGTCTAAAACTCACCATTATCAAGGAGATCACAGCGTAGTAGCATAGTAAGATCCCCAGATAGACGGTAATGCGCAGAGACACACTGTGTTGGATCTTTTCAAAAGTGTGAAACGCGAAGCAGCTGTATTTTCCGTAGATTTTGAACTCGTAGCGTCCACTTTTCCACCAGCACACGTTTTTGTACCACGCGAGGCACAGCAAGAAACTCAAAAAAAAGAACGTGACCAGGTCGACCACAATGCATGAAGTGCAGGAAAAGTTGTTGGTCACTATCTGGATATAGATCAGGCAGCACCCGATGCCCCAGGCCAGCAGCATTGAGGACTTGAAGATGAAGTCCGGCTGGTGCAGGTAGTTCCATTCCAGAGAAGAGTCCTTGAACGCCGCACAAAATATCCCGATCTCGCGCTGGGCCTTCTTGTGAGTGTCCAAGCTGGTCCTCCCACAGCAGGCCGAGTTAAAGCTATGCAGTAAATTGACAATAAATTATGAGAAGTTGTATTATATGAACACAGCAAATGTTACACAGCATTCGATATACCTAATGCCCCCAACTGGCATATTCCGGAACTCTTCGCGCAACTCATCGGTCATTGATGATTGACTTGGCCTGCCCGACCGGATCCGTTCGATTGATCTTATTTCGAGAAAGGAATCGGACAAAATTCCACCAAGTGAAGATATGACTGACTCGCGGGCCACTTGGCCAGTGAGTAGATAGGTGCTTATATACTGCAGCACTGGATCCTTTCGAGCCTTTTGCGTACCAGTTAATATAGTATAGTCCGCTGGATTCAGCATACTTAGGGTTCGTCCACTAACGTGAACGTAACCCGGTCTCCCAGTGGACTCCAGATGATTGGCGATCTCCACGTCGGTACCTGACGATGTTATGGGTCAAATTACACTAAATGAATTACTTTCTACTGGTCAAGAGTACCCCATATGTCGAACTGCAGCTTGGCCTCGCCGATAATGCCAGCGAGAAGAGACCCCGAATGAACACCTATGCGCATGTCGATGTCCAATCCGCGTTCAGCCCTGTCGAATGGTGAAGTTGTAAGTTGCAATAGACCCTATTTTCAATAGCCAACGTACCGAACTTCCTGGATGTTGGAAATCATGGATATTCCCAAGGACACGCAACACTTCGCGTGATCTGGATCCGGAGTAGTCAAACCAGCCACACAGTAGTAGCAATCGCCGAGGAACTTGATGCGCTGCACCTTGAAATTAGAGGCAGCGATATCGAAGCGGCCGTATAGATCGTGCAGGACCTTCACCAGATTTGCCACCGTCAATGTCGTTGTCAGGTGGGTGTAGTTCACCACGTCTGCATACAGGATGCTGACATCGGGATGAATTTGGATGGCCATGAAGCTTTCCGTCCTAATGGAATTTATTAGGTAGCGTTCGGAGTTGTTCTCGGACTGGGTTATTTTGCTCTTGATTTTCTCCTGCACGGGTTTCGCAATCTGCGGCGGTAGTATGCTGTCCAGCAGTATTGATTCCTGAAGCAGGGCATGGCGCAACCAAGTCTCCTCCATGATGAACTGGTGGCGGTCCAGGAAGGAGGCGCGCACCATGGTGTCGTTCATGATGCGAAAGAATATGCCCATCATGTTGAAGCCCAGGTTGTGTAATATGTCAGTGGATATCACATCGAAGCCGAAACTATCGCGCTCAGTGTACACCGCGTTGAAAGTGAGCGAGTGTATAAAGAAGACCACATATATGAGACTGACTGAGGATGCCAATACGGCAGCTCCCTTGATCGAGGGAATCGGCATGAACATGTAGATCATGCAGAGGGCGAAGACGTCGAATGAGGTGTTCAGGGGCCAGTTGTGCACGTAATAGTGATACGTGATCAGAGCAATATCTGAAAATGAACAGTCTGCGGAGTGAATACTCCAGTGTATAATTGGGTAAGCTCACCTGTGAGTACCACCATATATACCGAGAGCACTGAGGTGACTATCATGATCCATTGGTGGCGACTGACAAGTTTTTCGCAAAAATTAATGCTCAACAAGGTTAATACGAGTATAGTGTTTGATGCTCTGACAATCAAGTTAACGGCCACGTAATTGTATTGCTGCATAAGAGTTTAATTGGCTAAAATAGCTTAGTGGGTTAACCATAGAATATCACCTGTACGCAAAGCAGCTCGATTGTCAAAAAGCTTATGCTTAGAATTATGAACAATAGGTAGAAAATAGTGAGGTTACTGACCATCAGACGGACCTGGTAGTGTCTATACTCCTCCTCCAAATTTAGCTCCTTGCATTTTTCCTTCAGACGAAAAGAAAACCTTGTTAACTGAATTAGGGTGGACCCTGGCTTACCTTCAAGTAACTGTGTTCCCAAAGCCGCTCGTCAGCATAGTCGAGATGACATGGTTTAAGCCTCCTTCTTCTCGATTTCCTCGAGTTACTTTTGGGAAAGTTCATGGTGTTGGCTTGTGTTCTGTGTAAATTAACTTAAAATGAGTGTAGGAAATAAGCTTGCTATGTTTCTTTTATTTGTAAAAAGTTGTCTTCCTAAAGTCTTGCTTATGACTCTTCGTTTGAGGTGTTTTCAGATTTAGACAAAATGTTGGCCATAGCTTGAGCTTAACTACTGCCATTTGTTGTTGACCGCGAGGACACCGGAAGACTGTGCCTGAAAGGAGTTTTCAGACGTAGATCTCCACTTGAAATGTGAAGAGAAGTTAAAAGGCTTGTGCCCAATTCAGGATACGTGGCAAAATCAATGTCGGTCCCAAAAATTTCACTTATTCCTGGAACCGCATGCAGTTTGACGGGCGGTCTGCTGCTCCGGCTTCTCGGCCATCTGCTGTGTTGTGTTTTGCGGTTTTATTGGTTTGCGCCAGCACATTCCATTTGCAAAATGATTGGAATTTATGCTTACAGATTAGATGGCCTCGTAGGAGCGAAAGCTCAACCCTGCCAGCCCACAGTTCTCCGCATTGGGATTGGCACTTTCAACATGGCCCAAAACCCGGTTGCGGTTGTTGCTCCTCCGCCAGAGGACGGATGCAGACAGCCTCCTTTGTCCGGCAAGGATGTGTCCTTCTTGGTTTTTGCAAATCACTGCGGCAACTTTGATATCTGCAAAAATGTTGCATTTCCATTCGATATTTGGCTGGGCCTGGAACTGGGCCTGGGTCTTTGGTCAATAGCTGCGTGCCCGGCAACCGCTTTGGGCCACATTCGGATCCAATGATTTGCCAGGGCATCGCATGAGGTGGCCCTCATAATGAAATGCTGAAATGCAGAAACGCTGGGCGCTGAAAGCTGAACTCTGGCATTCCAAGAGCCTTCGTGTTCAGGTCATGTCAAAGCCATCGCCATCGCCATCGTCATCGCCATAGCCGTCGCCCATTTACGCCCAGCTGCGCAAATTAAATAATAGCCGCGAGTGCATAAAAAAGAAAGCGGAGTGAACTTTATTTCACTTAAAGCCAAAAGCAACACCAGCCAGGACGTAACAGTAGCCATTGTAGTGGAGCGAACTCCCCCCCGCCGCTCGTATAAACATACCTATTCACACACGTGCATCGTGGGGTTCATGCTGCGATGAAATACGAGAACTGCGGATTCAATGCACTTTGAAAAACACTGAAAAATTAGTTATTGCAGAAGTTTATTCCCATAACAGCAGCATACCTGAATAATCTGTTATTGAAGATAATTAATCTGAAGATTTTGAAGATTTATCAGGATTTACAGAAAACTAAAACAAGTAATCAGACTCAAAATATCTCCTTCCAAAATAATATCTCCAATAGCCTCCCACATAAACTATTACTCACACATATACAGTTTGTTTGCGGCTCGCTCTCGCATAAGGTTACATATTTTTTAAGCCAATTTTACAGGCCAGTGCCTAACAAGGACATTAATTGGTGGCTGCTGCTCCTGCAAGTCGGGACGGGGCTTTGGCTTTGGATTTTGCACTGCAACTGGCACTGGAACTGGCTTTCGCTCTGGCCCACACGCCTTCACTGTGTGCCACGCCCACAGCAGCGCGACACGGCCAAAAGAGTAGTTGGCTGTATGCGTTGCGTTTCATCTCTCTTTGCTCTGCCTTCGTACAACTATAGTACAATTGCAGCCAAAATAATAGTGCATCACTTAATTGCAAAGTTAGTTTATTGTACTCTTAATTCCGTATTCCATTGATTTTACAATTGCCTATTGACAGGAAATCTGACCTGTATATTTAATGTTTTAACAAATATCTTCCACCTGTTGTGCTCCCAAGTAATATGTTCATTTTTATTATCATTATAGTGCAATTCCATATGCTTCTCATCAAATTATTTGATATAGTCTTGATTTAGACTTACACTTCCACCACAGCTGTGCATTTATATATGCATATATAGATCTGCGGGTATTTTTGTCGTAGTTTTTGCTCGGATCCCTTTTCATCGTTTTTTTTTAACTTCAATATTTGCTTAACCCTTTTTTGTATGCCCGCCATGTTGACGTCACTTCTCGGGCAGTTCTGCTGCTGCTTTTTTAGCCGAGGAGCCAAAGGAACCTTCTGCCTTTGGCAACACGGCAAACGGCGTGTTGTTTTTGCTCTTATGATTAAACATGCCTTTCGCTTTTGTTTGAGCCCGGCCGTCCAAGTTGGCTTAAATATTGCATGAATGTGTTGCAGGGGGCGGTGGAGGCGTGGTCGCGTCGGTTCAGGTCGGGTCGGGTCGAAAGGTAAGTCTGTAGCTGGCGACCAGTTAATTAGCTGGCACTGCTGACTTTTGCCGCTTGACGACATATTTCGCTTAAGGTTCAAGTGTTTTAGCCAAGTTCGAAGTTCCAAGTTGAGTTGCCCCCTCCTTAGCCCCTTTTTATTTGCTTACCTTTTCCATTTTCCCCCGCTACTTCGCTACCCCCTCCCCAACCGCCAGCCATCCCTTTGCAGGACTGGCATGTAAAAGTGCGATTATAGTCGCATAATTATCACGCTGACATGCCCACACACAGAAGATCGAGGGGTGGGGGGCTGCAGGGGCTGGAGGGGCAAAACCCATACAGAGAAAATGCCGAAATGTAATTACCTGGCAAACAAACCGCAATTTCTCGGTACACACTAATACAGCGCCTCCGACACACACACATACCGATGAAAACTAAGTGAAAGTGGACACGCAACAAGCAAAACTCGGGAAACTCTTTGCCACTAGGCCAGGGGAAATTTAAGATAGGGATGGCAGTAAGCTTGAGTAATCGTCGTATTTATTAGTCCTTAAAAAAACATTACGATATTACCCATACGACATGTTGTCCTCAAACTATTATAGTTCATCATTCAGAAGTGTGGCAAAACAAAAGAAACATTTTACGTGCTCCACATAGAGTAAAATATTAATTAAAATATTTATTACTATGATCTTTATAAATGTATTTTCAAAATTTATATATCTTATTAGGGTAATCTATTTCAGTTTAGAGAACTCTATCAACAAACAATTGCTTAAATAATATTAAATCATTTCATTATAACGAATATGTATAGTAATTAAATTATGGAGTAGAGTTTGAAGTATTTCTTGAAATCCCTTTCACGTGCCCATCGCTAGAGCGCAAAGGCCATCTGCTTCACCTGCAAAACTTTTTGGGGTTTGTCATTGGGGGACCTGCGTGTTTGCCGTGCTATTGCACGGACCACGGACTACGGACTCCAGCTCCAGTTCCATCCCCGGACCCGGACCCGAACTCCGGATCCAAGCAGGACCCGGATCCGTCTGGGTCGGGTTGGTTTTGCTTGTGGCAGTGGCAGTGGCTGGGGCAGGGGTAAGGGTTTGGGTCCTTGGGTTCCTGGGTTGGGTACGGGTCGGCACTTTGAAGGCGATATCGTTAATGTTGCCGTTGATTGTGTCCAAATGGGCCAACACTCAGCAGCCATTCGCAGCGGGAAAACTGTTTCGCGGGGGGCTTTAGTGAGTTCGATGTCGATTTTTAGCTTCCTTTTCTTTCTGCTGCTGGCCGTAAATTTCGTAATTTATTTGGCAATTGGCAAACCGTTTCGCGCGTTCAGTGCAACACTTTAAGCATTTCTGGGGCTTTAAAATATAAACACCACTAACTACATAATGCCCTGCCGTAAACAAAAACAAAAAGCAGCACAAGCAACCGGCGGCAGGAAAAATGTGGCAAGAACAACAGCAGCTGCTGACCAGCATTGACAACAGCAGGCGGATATGCGGAAAAGCGGAAAATGGAAAAAGGGAAAGTGGGAAAGTGGGGAGGCGGGACCAGCCATATTGGCCGGGGCATGCAAATTTTCGGCCATAATAATGATGTGATAATGCCAGAAGTACCTTATATGGTAATTGCAAGTTCGTTAATGAATGCAAATATCCTTGGTAGTTAGGCTCAAACTTCGAAATTCGTTTGGATGGAAGCTTCAAGAAACCAAAATGGTTATCATTTTAACGAGGTGCAATGCTAGAATGTGTAATTTGTATTAGGTATGAAATATTTAAATGTATTCTACCCTTAGTTGTTTTTCAAAACAGTGTACTTTTGATTGTTTTGATAAGAGAATCGGATTGACAAATTATTTTCTGTTAAGGTTTCAAAATAGGTTTAAAAGGTATTTCTTTTTATGTGCTAGTTTAGGTACAAACTTGAAGTAAGATACATTTTAAGGACTTAACAATTTACTTTTTAATACAATATTCTCTTAGCTTGTTTTATTATGGTGGCCGACTCACCTAGTGAAAATAAAATGAGCCCAGTCTTACATAGTTCGCCTGAAAGTTTAAATATTTCAACGGCAACATTAAAAAGCCTTTATGGACTGACCTCCAGGGTATATAAAAATTCTGTTTCAATGGCCCCTGCAGTTTTTGCATTCCCCACCGCCAGCTATTTTATTTTCGCGCGTTTCCAGGCAGCCTATTTTGGAGCGGCTCGTTGGTTTTATTGGCCCGGTTGGCTGACGACTTGCCCCCTTGCGCCCCGTGGCACAGCCCCCCTGTTCCTGGCCAGCTGCTATTTATGTAGTCACCGATCTGGCGGAAAGTCCGAAACTGGACTGGACATGGCCAAAAGGGTGATGTGGCAGGAGGGCAGCAGGGCGGCAGCATCATTTGGTTAACACAATTGTGTGGTGCATGGTCATTGCCGTTGACGTTTATGATGTGCTGTGTTGGTTGGCCGAGGAAAGGACATCGTGATGTTGCCAGAGCCGTTTTCCCACTTTTTGTTCTTTTTTGTTGTTTTTCTTGCAACGCCCCTCCCTCGCCAAGGTTGCGTGTGCTATCATTAAGTGTTGAAAATTTCATCAAACACTTCAAAGCGGACCCCATCGCTGGCGTTGGTTCGTTTCAGTTTATGATTCTATTATTTTCACAGCAAATAAAAGAGAAAACTGCGTATCATGGCCAAGTGCTAAATGGGCGCAAGGGAAAATTGCGAAAAATTTTCGGAGTTGGCTTTCCCAACTCCCTTCTACCTCCCACCTTCTACCTCCTCCAGTCTCCATCTGCTTCTGCTGCCGCTTTTCCTATTTCTTTTTTATTCGCCACTGCTCTTATGCTCGCAGCTAAAAAATGTAAAGGTGGCAGGGGGAAGGGGGATGTGGGGGATGTGGAGCTGCGTGGCAGCTGAGCACGTAAAAAGCGTTGAACCGAAACGTTGTGGGCAACAGCTGCAAAGAAGTGTGGGTGTGTGCGTAAGGAGAAGCGAAATTTGCCAGCGCACACGGAAAGTTTGTGCCATGAATCAAAGTTTAGTGTAGCATACTTTTTAGGTGCGATTTATAAATTTCAAAATAAAATAAATGAAGGGCGAACGAGGGAGCATTCGATGCGAGCTAAAAGCCCAAAAGACAAAAGCTTCTACGAGGTGACTGCCAGGGGGGAGGGCTAAATTCAAATTCTCTGTTTTATTTCAACGCGCAAGGAAATGCAAAATTTACACTTGGTTAGCTGATTGATGAATGCATAAATGAAGCGTACACATCCGTTTCACGGGAGGGGTGCTATCCTGGCGAGGGGAGGGGGTGACAGGTAGCAGGGTAAATTCATCGCCTTGATTTTGGTTGATGTGTGCCGTCGCTGCAAGCTGAAAGCAATTTGGCAGGGACCGAAAGACATTTCACTGGGAGATCTTAAACAGGTAGCACTTCCAGGAAAATTCCTACTTATAAGGGTTTTAGCTAAAAGAGATAACCCTTAAATTAACTTTTTTATGTGAGTATTTGCATGTATATATGAAAATTATCTTAAATTTAAAGCAGAACCATTTTGAAATATTTTTATTCGCTGTGCATCATATGGGATGTGGTTGGGTTCACCGATTCCTCTGACGTCACAAGCCATTGCTCCTCTGATTGTTATGCAGAAAATATGCAAATGTGATTTTTAACGTTAAAACGTTGCTCGCAATTTGATTTGATTTCCATTTGGCCGTCATCCCTCACAGGATTTCCATGCCCCCACCCACTGTGACAGCGATTTAACAAATTAATGTAATTTATTTTGACAATGATGTGGGCAACGGCTAATGCGGCGTATGAGTAATGCTTGAGCTCTGACCTTGGCCGGGCTATAATTAGATAAGCAAAAGGGGGAAACGGAACGAGCCAGAGATTTGTTTGTATGATTTGTAAACACAATTTGGTAAGCGAGGCATGAACATAAAGTCAAATTTATGGCGACTGAGATTTCGTTGAATATTTCGGTGCCAGAATCAAACCGAAAACGACGACACGGTCCATTCAAATGCTGAGTAATCTGTTTGGACCGCCGCTACTGCGGCTGCTGTCCTTCGTCCTTGTCCAGCCAGACAACGAAATATGCCAAAAATGAGCTGAAATTACTTTTAATATGCATGAACTATGACCCAAGGCGCAGGCTGGGAGGTGGAGGTGGGGCAGCAGCACGATGTGGTTGTTCTGACAGTCAAAGATAAGTGAAATGCATGGAGCGTTCACTACAAGGACGACAGCATAACCAAAGGCGGATACAGAGGCAGAGGCAGTGGCGCTTTGTCAAGGCAACGACCCCACCCATTAGCCAGCAGTTAGATGAATACATATGTATGTGACACGGGGGTTGGGGGGAGGGTCCTGCCGAAGATAGAGCTCGTTAGGCGCCAGACGACAGAATAATTTCGTAATTAATTTGCCAAAACACGAATGTAATTTAATAAAATTGCGCATACGACGCGTTGCCGCTTTCCGCTTAGCTAGAGAGAGAGAGAGATAGAGTGAGTGGTACCAAAAGGACGAGAAAGGGTCCAAAGGAGACGAGCATTTAGGTAATTTATGCATGGCTCCTCAGACAATTTGCGGCTTCTCCTTCAGCGGCACTCTCATCCTTTAGGCAAGCAGCGATTATTTATGATCTATTTTTGAGCAAAGCACTAATTATGCTTCAGCATTTGATCACAGTCCTAGCAACGCGCCTCAATTACGCCACCGAAATAAATCAATGGTGGCAAAACGCCGCCGACTTGTGGCACGACAAATCCCCAAGCTGCCTCGAGTTCTCGGAAGTGTGTGCCTGTAATTAAATGTCCCAACTTGGGCTTTAATGCAATCAAATTAAAGGATTTTTCTCATACTCAATGTTTAGACGCGTGCTTTAGGTATCACATCAGTTCGGCAACAACTAATCTGAAGATATTTTTATTAGGTTCGTGTTCTACCAATTTTTACTCTACTTATCTTGAGTTTGGTAAAATAATATAAAGTAATGTAGATGAGCTGCTTAGCTGCCTGAAAGAAGATTATTATTCGAACGGATCAAAGAAGAAAATCGTTTGTTTGCCTTTTAAATTTTCGAACCGAGTCGCCTATAATTAAGTTTCAATACTCTCCACTCAGGTGAAGCGTTTAATTCGATTCGACTTCCCCTGTGGCTTTCGGGTTTTTAAGTGCGCTGCCTATCCCTTTACCAATCAGTTCCTTATCCCCGAAGTGTTTATCTTGCGTTAGCCAAACCGAACTATCCATCTGCAACTTGAGAGCCCCGCGCTGATGGCTTACTGCGTCAATTTGAATCGCGATTTGGCTTTTTCCTAGACCGGACCCCGTCACGTAGACCCGCCGGCAGTTAAATCAATTGCCGCAATTTGATAATATTTCACCAGGGAATGATTATGAGTGGCCGGGGACGGAGCAGGGATTTATGTGGCGTGGGGGATGGGGGTTGGGGGATGGCAAAGCGTTTTGCTGTTTTGTTGACATTTCCGCCGCGCCGTTTGCCACTTCCGTTCGAAGTTTGTTTTGCTCGACCAGCCCCACCCAGTCCAACAAAGCCAACAAAAAAAAAAAGAAAGTAAGCCGTTCCACCCATTTGCCTGGCCTGTCTTGTCCTTGGGCCTCGGGATTTCGGGATTCACGTAGAAAGGATTTCGGGGCAAAACGCATTTCGCATGCCTAAATGGCTAAAGACGTCGCATAAACATGACATGCCACGCCCCCAGCTCAGGCAGCGCCCACGTCTTTGAGCCACATTCCGGCCGCCGCAAAAACCGCGCAGGCCAGCAAAAAACGGGCCACGAAAAGCGGGCGAGAGAAAAATGTATATATATTTTCTTTTACTTACTTTTTTCCGACTTCGCCTCGCTTCGGGTTGTGTGCGCATTTGGCGGTTTTTATGAAAAATTACCATGTTTTCTTCGCACTCATTCGCAGTGGTCCGCCCCATTTCCCCATTTCCGTACTCCCCACTCCTCGCTTCCCAACCCCCCCGACCACCCTTTCACCATCTTGTTGGCCTGGAACACGCCCCCAATCTGACGCCTTCACTTGGCCCCAGCACTTGCCGCGTGTATATATGTACACACATAACTTTTTCTGTCCTTCTTTTTGCGTTCTTGGTGCCTGGCAATTTCGGTGTTTGACTTTTTTGCGTCAGCCACTTGAGACGGGCGCGCGAGGGGTGGGGGTAGTGCTAGGGGTGGGGGTGTGGGGCAAGTGGGTGGTGCTGCCAAGGGAGTCAAGGCTGAAGGTGGGTGGCTGGCAACATACTTCTTCTAATGATGCCACTTATGTCGTGACGAAATTATTTGTATATACATATTTCCCTTCTTAAATACCGTGTAGGTAGGGAAGTCGCGACTTCAAGGCTAAATGCGAAACTATGCTGGGGATATTAAAGCATAAGGATAACTTTAAGGAGGTATTTATAGGAGATATTTATAGTACATTAAATAACTAAACAAAAAAGAAACGAGAAAATTACTATTCTATGAGCAATCCATTGCAATGCAGAAAAGCAAAGTTTTTGGTAATACTATATTTTCCAGGTAATATCTCAGTCGAGCTCACAGACTTCGTGATATCAACACGATTTGCTGCTTTGCATAGCATTGTGCTGCGCCTATTATACGATATATGGGTGTGTCGGGGAAAAAATAGCCCAGGCTTAGACTTTTTTGCTTTGATTTGCCGGCTCCGTAATACCCGCTTTTCGTTCTTTGCGTATTTCTGGTCGCATTTTCACTTCCTTTTGCGATTTTCCCAAAAGGAGGAGAGATGAATTGCGTGCAGGAATTTGTGGCCTGCTAATTGGCAGCACATAATTTACGTGCCTATGCCAATTTTTATTTTCACCTTCATTTCCATTCCCAATTTCCAGCAGCAATCTTTTTTTGGCCTCGACTATTTTTGGCATGGAATCGAACCGGGTGGTGTGCACCATATGTGTGTTGGTGTGTGGTGTGTGGGGCAGGTAAATGCAATTACGATGACCCCTTGGGCAGATTTGGAGGGGTCACTTGCACATTTGATTAACTGCTTCCGTGCGTCATCAAATTCTTTTTTAGCCCGTTGAGTCGCCGGCCATCTGGGTTGGGGCTTTCCCCCCGGGCCGGGGTCACTCAATAAAACTCATTAGTGGCGTTTTTGTCGATACCAGGGCCACTGCCACTGCCACTGCTCTCCGGCACTTCAGGACCTCCGGGTACTCCACGGAGCTGGCAATTATCACAGGCTTGCCCCCGTTGACTTTGGCAATTGATTGCAGCCGTTGTCGATGCGACGACGATGGCGATGGCGATAGCGATAGCGATGGCGATGTCGCCGCTAGCTGGTCTTCGGGGGCCCTCGAATGCTGGGTTGTGGAACTGCCAGCAACAGCGTCAGAAGTGCCGATAAAAATTTATAGCAAACTGATTTGAAAGTCAATTATCCTTTGCCACCTAGGAGCAGGAACACTCGGCAGCTTCCTGCTCCACCAACGGCTCTGTTTTCCCTGGCAGCTAGTCAACTATTCCGGCCCAGCCGCCATCGAAGTCAACGGCGTGCAAATGGCTTTTCTATGCAAACGAGCCAAGTCGCCGCTTTTTCTACCTACTCTACTACTCTAGTTTATGCTTTAAGGACTTGGTCATACCCTGGTCATACCCTTGGGAAGATGGCTTGGGCTAACACAATGTTTTCAGCTTCATTTGAAGGGTCATGTCATGCCATTATGCATAATAATATAATTGTTACGCACTTTTGCGTTCTAAGGGATATTATGGTATATAGTTTCATTACCTTCTCTTTCTAATCTCAGGGTAAGTTTTCCTTTAAAAACGACAGAAAATACGTTTTTTTATGAAGATAAGAATAATTATGAAAGGCAAGTCATATATTTTAAATAAGTGCCATTTGTGTTGCTCTTCTACAGAGGGTATTCTAACTTCATCTTCAAATGACACCCCATTTTTCTCCTTTGTTTCTTTGAGTCCCCAAAGTGTTTAGTCAAATTACCTGTGCGGAAGCTCCTCGAATCGCTGCAGAGAAAAGCTGGGAAAATGGGAGGAAAACTAGTACAAACACTTAACCAGCTTTCGCAGATGTCGCTGCCTAATGTCTAATGAAGACAATTCTTCAATTTGTCGATCGATGGCCGTTAAAGGTGTGCCGGAACTGCCAGCATCCCCATCACTCCCTTGACTGCCAGCTTCGCCATCCCAAAGGACTCTATTCTCTGCTGTTTATGTAGTTTTGGATGTCGTGTCGAATTCCCAGAGGCTGAGTTCCATGGAGTCCTGTGCTCCTTCCTCCTGGCCGCTGTGTGCAGTTAATGAGTTTAATGGCGAGCATTGAATTTGAATTGCTAATGCACATCCTGTTGGAAATGGAAAATGCAACTGGAAATCAAGTTTATGAATGTTTTGTGTGCCTCCTACTACAAATGATGATGTTGTTGTTGTTGCTATTGTTGCGGCTGTCATCGTCGGTGGATCTATGTTTTTGTAATTAGTGAAAACCAGCCCGAAATTCGAATTGTGTTTTTGGGTGGCAGCTCTGCGATTTGGCAATTTAATTTGCTGGCGTTTGGTTATTTCATTTTAATGAGTTAGTTCAAATCACCAGCACAACAATTATGTTGACGGAAAAATTGGATTTTTATTGCGCATTGATTGATATGCATAGCAGATGGCTCTTTTTCCGGTTTTCCGGCCATCATATGGTTGGCGAACAAATAATTGCAAAGTTATTAGAGCTAGAAACGAATGCATTCGAATTTCATGATTCTTCACGTGTAAAACTATTTAAATTTGCCAATTTTCCAATCAAATATCTTTGTCTCATATGACGCTTTTTCATTGTGTGCATATTTTGTGGCTACAAATTTAATATTAGATACAATATCAGATTTTTTCGATTGCTACTTCAAAATTTCAAATGTGTTTTTATGCCCGCCCTGCAAACCTAATTCCCCTAATTTGCCCAAACAATTGGAAGTGCTTATCCCGCAGATCGCAGTCGAGTTCCATTTGGTAAATACCAACTAATTGTCGGACAGCTGCCGCAATCTTTTCTCCTGACAATGGGACTCACGGCTCACATGCAATATTAGTTTGGCGGCGGTCGACAAATCCCATTTCCTGGGCTTGACCTCATCGACCGCGATTTGTATCTAAAACGCGAAACGACCAATGTGGCCTATTGTTGGCCACCTTCTACCCACCATTGTTGACCTAAGCCCTCTGCCCTGGCACACATGTCTACTCCATTGTTGTGGATTATGGTCGGCGGTGGTTATGCACTGGAAAACAAACTTAAACTTCATTAAAACTACCTAGATATATACATATTCTTACTTAGGCTTTAAAGTAACCTAATATTTACAAAAGAAAGAGCGCTTTATTGAGTACTCAAAAATCATTGGAAAACTGTATTATTGTAGTTGCAAGTGTTTTCAAACAGATGATTAAGGAACAAATGTAGTGTTGTTTTTGGCACAGTGCAGCTTAGCTAATACTCGACAACATTACAGGTAATCTTGGCCAGATACTCATCTGCCCAATTGTTTGTTCCACCAGCTGGGAAGTGGGGAGCTGGGAACTGGGGCAATAATTTAAATTAAATTTGAAGTAATGTTATTGTTAACATTGCTTTTACTGTGACCGTTACCGTTATTGCTATTGCTATTGTTATTGTTATTGTTATCTTTTCTTCTCCTCTGGGTAAGTGTGTGTGTGTGCGTTGGCGTCTCATCCGTGGCCCCTGCGAATCGCGAATTGTTTTCCCATTTTCGTTGTGTCCTCAAGGAGCAAAGGAAGCTTTCGACTTGGCCTACGGGCCTTCCGCTGCTGCCTTCCACTCACTCGTTATTTATGCCGCTGATTTATGATGTGTTGCATAGTTTTAGGCGCAATTGGTTTATGGCATCCAGCATCCGTCTCCGTGATGAAAATGACTGCCGTCGCGGTCTTCGGGGCACCATAAAATTAAATTAAGCACACAAATTATATTCATTTTAATTTTCATTAAATTTTTATGACCTTCCATTGTTCTGCCGCCGCTAAAGTTGTTTTTTTGCGACTTGTTTTGTCTGCCCACAATTACGACAACCGAATAAAAAAACCAAAAAAAAACGCAACAACAATGGAAATGTCACAGGTAAAAATGCCAGAGTCGGAGGTTGCGATAAAATTTATGACTCTCGGTGGGTTGAGTGAAACAGACCGAAAAAAAGAACTTTGCAGAAATTAAACGATTTGTGTAATTTTCATGTTGCTACAAATGGTTCAACATATGTTCCGGACCGGCAATAACAATAAAAGCAATAATAATATTAATAATGCAGAATTTAATGTTTGCAAACGCTTTTTGTAATTGCCTTAAAATCGGCTTTGAGGATTTCGTCGAACAAAGGTGAATAATTAAAATGGAAGTCGATCCAATGCGATCCGCGGTGAAAATCTGAATCTGAATCTCTGTAGGAGACCAGCACATCAGACCTGGAATTCGATAATCATAGAACTGTGTAACATTCGACACAGTGTAACTTAATATTTGAAAGGCGTAATTGTGGAAAAACAACTATATAGAACTATATGTTTTTAAAAGAATGATCCAACAAAGAGAATCCTTTTCTTAAACAACTTTGCGGACTTTCGTACTATGGATACATATACTCACTTAGGTACTTATATAAAGTACCTCTTAAGTTATTTAAAGTGGTAGCTATTTATCAAAATTTTGTTGGAATTTAATGGCATTCGTGAGAGATACTCCTCACGCACGCAGCTCTACGCAATGAATGTCAACCGGATCGACCGCAAACACTACAAATTCCCGATTCGAAATTGCGTTCTGTTGTTTTATATTTATGCGCAATTATTACTGCTTAATTAAGCCAATATCAGGGTGCTTATATCCATGGTCATTCGGCATATGCATACATGCATACGTATATGTATTTGCGTACATGAGCACCTACATACTTAAACGCGCCTCTGTGTGCATTTCCGGCCATAATCGTTGGTGCAATTGTCCTCTCCTCTGTGTCCGTCCGTCCCTCCGTCCGTCTGTCCGTCCGTTCATTCTTGCTGTCCGTACGGTTTTCTGCGGGTTTCGGTGTCATGTCGAGCATTATTGCATTTTGTTTATGGTCCTTGCCTGCTGTTGCACACCCTCCCGCTGCTGATGCTCTTGTTATTGCTGCTGCTGCTGCTGCTGCTGCTGTTGCTGCTGACGCACTTAACTGGCTGGCAAATTGAGTGACCACATGTCCACCCCCAAAGGCATCCACTCGACTCGTTTGCTGCGACCAAGTGTTTGGCTTAATTAACGTATTTACCCCGAAAACGACACAAGTCCGGGCTTCAAGACTTCGCCTCGGCAGGTGGGCCACAGCTCTAAGTTAATAGAGAGCAATCAAAATTAAGCCCAGGGCTTTTAGTCACTAGAGGAGGCGCCTTAAAGTGCTACAAAGTTGTCTGGAAGCGACACCCGGTGCATACTTTTGCACTCCTTGCGATTAAAAGGATCTAAACATGACAAGGTTATGGTTTAATAAAAGATTACACTTAAGAGTAAATGTGTCCAATAAATAATACATTCTTTTAATACATGATTTGACTTTTAGCCTAAGTGAATCCGGTGTGCCATACTCACATTACCCCGATTCAATTATCAAAAATCTGAAGGCAAGTATTTATTTTCTTTTACCCGAGCTTATTTCTAATTCCAGCAGCCAACTGGGACTGCAAGTTGCACTTGGAGGCTGCACCAAATTGCCAAATGGCTTTTCATAAAGTTAAGAATTCCGCCCCGAAAATAAATTTGGGAATTGCAACAAAAACTAGCACACTTAGACACTTATGGAAAAGTGCATTCTCATGTGACTGCCAGTGTGTGTGTGTGTGTATGTTTGTATGTGTGTGTGCGGACCATGAAGTGGCAGAAAATTTGCACTGGCACTTAAGTTATACAACATTCAAAGATGTTCTTTGTCCGCGACAGACAACGGCCATAAATTTTTGCGACCCAGTGCCAAGACTCTCTTTATAGCTATGTACGTAATACGAATGTCTATATATGTCTAGGTATGTATGTATGTGTGGAGGAATGCCATAGGCGACACCGGGCCGGGCGGAGTGTCCTGCGACTGCCTGCCGTCGTCTTCAGCAATATTTTTTGGCACATGCTCAACTAATAATTTGCCGTGTGCCAGCTCCGAGTAGCGGGAACTTTTTATGCCCTCCGCCAGGATCTTTTTGGGTCGAGCAAAATGCTCGGAATGGGCATATTAACTTGCAATAAATCTGGGCCACAATGGATGCCCAAGATGCCATCTTAAGTGAATCAAGAGAATGCAATTGAGATCTGAGGAGAATTATTTCTGTCCGATCTTCCAGCGAGAGGAAGAGAGATAGAAGAACAGGACTGGTAACAGTTTTTAAAGGTAATTAATGGGAAAACTATTTAAATGGACTTCTTTTTTGAACGTGTCCTATAAAGTCAATAAGAATTATTTTGAATTTCTTCGGGAATGTTTGTTTAAATAGCTCTAAAAATGTTTCAAGATGTGGCCTCTTTTTATTTTTACTCTATCCTAAAAATAAAGTGGAATAAAGTGGATTAAACTGAATGTGCTATAGAGTGTATGTTTTTAGCAACATTAGTTAAGCAAATAAAATGGTGCATTTCTATATCAGTTTGGTCTAGAAAAATCTTTTTTAAAGCTGGACTCAATCTCTGTGTTGGCGAAATCCGTAAAAAGCAAGGCTTTATCACAAATCTTTCGATTTCGTTTCATTTGCAATGTTTGCTGGATATACCGCCCATTGTATCAACGAAATTGAATGTGCCAATACAGGCATTGCTCATTTCCACATTTCCTCCCACACACAGTCTGCTTTTCCTTGCCTTGTTTCCCCACTTCTCCGCTTTTCCTGCGCGGAATGCCTGTGGTGGCGTTTTCTTGCCTACTTTTTGGGGCCAAGCGCTGTCTATTGGCATCTGTTTTGGCATTGCCGGCTACAATTGCATATTGGTTGGTTAGAACCCCGCCTCATTGCGCTTGACAGGCCGCAAAACATTTCACTTGCAAATGTAGAAAAGGCTAAACGACAATGCCACCAGAATTGCCATTGTTGTTTCGTTTGTTTCGTTTGCTGCACTGCAGAATCAATGAACGCGGCGACGAAAAAAAAATACAAATAACGGAAGGAAAAATAAAAGAAAAACCGCAAAGGAGAACCACCTCCAAAGGATACAAAAAAAAAGAAAGCAAAAATAGGAAAAGCCAACAAGGAAGGCGAATCTGGCCAAGATTTATGGACAGTTTTGCACGTTCCTCATGTGTGAAAATCATTCGACGGCGAGGCCCAAAAATTTCCAAAAGCAAAGGAAAGGAGACCTGTTTTTCGGGAGTTTATTTGAAAATAATGCCGCATTATTTATGGCTCGACTCGAGCTCGACCTCGGGCTGCAGACTCCATTCGCAGCACCGCAAGAAGATGCATTTTCAATTTTTGTTCCCCGGCGAATGTTCACAGCTCTGCAGCTTCGAGCAACCGCAGGAAAACAATCAACTTGGCTGGCATCCTCCTCTGCCTTTCGGCCCGCCCCCACAAAAAGTGTTGCATGCAAATGCACCGACGACAACGAAAAACGAGTGCAACAACCACACCGGCTGTGTGTGTGTGCTGGTGTGTGTGTGTGTGTGTGTGTGGGGCAACAAGTCGGGCGGTGCACCGTGCATTTGCATTCAAATTGAGTGGGCCGAGTGGCTGAGTGGCCGAGCGGATGTCTGAGCACTTCCTGGGGCTCCTAATGAACAAAGTCGGTGAGGCCATGGATACTTTGTGGAAATGGACATGGATACCCTTGGAGCTTAATTGGGAAGTTAGCTAGGAGCAGAGTTCCAATGGTTTGCTTTACAGGCAATGAAGTTTCACATTAAATAAATAAATAATTTACGGAAGTAAATGATAAAATCAAATTTAAAGTCTACAGCAAGCATATCATATTAACATAACACAACATATTAAAACTTTACACAATTTCTCAAATATCTCAATTGTTCAATTAAATGTATTAATGCAAGTCATACTATCAAAATTGATTATCTTTAAATGAAATATCATATGCTAGTAATTGCTGGTTCAGTATTTAGTGTTTCTAGGTTTACAATTGTGTAACGCAATAGGAAACCGAGCTTGGAATTTTATGCTTGCTAATTGTTAAAGTTAAAACATTCTAAAGGACTGCCTAATTATTTTAAATATAATTGTATGCTGTCATTTAATCAATTTATTTTATGCAAACCAACAAATTAGTATTCGTGTTATCATTTAATGTGTATGTTTTAAACCAAAATGTGACTCGGTGATCATTTACTAGAGCTTTCGTGACTAGGATTTAATTGAAATCGAGCATGAGGACAAAATAAGGACAAAGGGCAGACATAGCAGCATCCGTATGCAGATTTCCCTGCCTTTTGCCACTATCTTATATTTGCTCCTCTTCTCTCTTCCTCTGATTTTCTCAGCTTTTCTCTGCTTTTCCCTGAATCTTGGTCGTGCGGCCTGGCGATTTATAAACAAACGCGCAACACATGCCGCCATATTTCCTTGTCCTTGTTGTCTTGCATGTGTGTGTGTGTGCGTGTGTGTGTGTCGAAAGTGGCCCTACAACTCCCCCCTCCCCTTGGCCACCATTCGGGCTTATTAATGTCCTCACCCGCAACCAATAGACAAAAGGACACCAACAGCTGGCTGCGTTTGAATGAGAATTGTGGAATTGTTGTTGGCCGTAGCTTAGCTGCGATTTCATTTCCGCTCCAACGTGGTATGCGTGAGTGCGTGTATGTATATGCTCGTTCACATATACACTTAGTCGTAAGTGTGTGTATGTGTGGACGGCAGCAGGTGTTTATGTTTGTGCCTTTTAATTAAAAGCCATTTACAATTTTCTTTCATTTGTCGGAGCAGAGAAACGCACAGCACAAATCGAGCCGAGAATCCTTCGGGCCTAATAAACCAATTGCCAGCTGGAATTGGCGGTGATAGTTGGGGGTCCTGGTCTGTTGAAAGATGAGTCGAAGCGGCCGGGGGTTGGGGGTTGGGTCTCTCCATCATTTTGTGTGCTAAATGTCTGTCTACTTGCCCCTGATGAATGCGTTGCAATTAGTGGCCTGAGATTGCACATTTGGCATGCTAAATTGTTGATTGGTTGGCCATAACTAACTTGGAAGATATGGGAAAGCATTTTGCGGTTGCCCTCTGCAGTTGGTCCCTTGGTGGATGGCTGTGGGTGGCTGTGGGTGAAGGGCGATCCTCGATGGGCGTACACTTGCGGTTAATGATAGACTGTTACCAGTAATGCAACAATGAAGAGCTTCTGGAATTCTAGGTATTCATGACCTGACCAGAGATGGAACACCTGGCTTTGGTGGGCAAAAGCGTTACGGATTGCAAAAACCTAGGAAAGAGTGTTAATGAAAATAATTGAAACCATTCTCGCGCAGAAGTTCTTGGATTCATTGCGCATAATTCCTTAAATTATGTGGCTTATTCATTAATCTTCCAAGTCCTCTTTTATCCCTGCGATCGACTTTTGCGAAAGCCAAGGATATTCAAGTTAAATCGATGCCTTGACCCCAGCGCATAATCGTGGCAATGTCGAGTCAAGGATACCGCTGCCAACAGGACATCCTGCCCGCTCTCCTCTCCCCTCTGCGCCTGCTTACTTCTCGTTCACCTTTCTCGAAATCTCTCGCCCTGACTGTGATTTTATGTGCTGTTTTCGGTTTCGGTATCCGCAAATTTATTTGCCTGCAGTGCAGAAGCGTAGTAAAGTTTTCTCGCCAGCTAACCCAACTCTATTCCCTCCCTTTCCACAATCTTTTCGCATCCTTTAGCTCGTTTAGCTCACTCACACACACACACACACCGAAAAGATCCTAGGGCAGCACACACACAGTGGAAGCATTTATGCGACGTGCAACAAATTTTAATGCGTTTTCTCGCCAAAACGTTAAAAAATGTGGGCACAACTTGGAATGCCAACAACAAAAGTAACTGCCATTTGCAGTGTGTGTGTTGCGTGTGTATGTGTGTAAGTAGATTCGGGGTGGGGGATAGATATAGGGGTTCTATACCCATTTGAGTTCAACTGGCAACTGTTGCCCAAAGAAAGGATCCAACAAAAGCGTCACGTACTTGGCAAATCGCACATTTTCTATAACTTCTCCGCTGTGTGAGGCAGTGCATGTGCCCCTGTATGTGAATGTGTATTAGTATGCGTATGTGTGTGTGTGTGTGTGTGTGTGTGTCTGTTATGGTCGTGTCAAAAATATAACTCATATGGCTATGGCTTGCCCCGGCTGACTTCGACACCCCACGACTTCCTACCGGCAAGCTGTTACCTCCTCGTGGGCCTTTCTTCTCCTTTGATGATAACAGCATTTACAGCCCAAAAATTTGATTACAAATGTCAACACTTTTTTCTGGTTTCCGGTCGCTGTGTGTTGTGTTGTGCATTGTGTACACTTTCCGCCCTGCTGCCCAGAAATTGAGGAAAAGGACGCTCCGCAGCCGTCGGCACTTCATCAGCCAAATTTCCCCAGCTTCCCATGGATTGCAGTTTTCAATTCGTTACGCAAGACGCGAGCGCATTTAGTTTATATAATGTGAATAAGCTGCCGACTGCAAAATATGCAAACAAAACGTTTGCAATGCGCAGAAACGAAAAATCGGAATAAAAAAGTTAGTGTTGTTTCGCTATTCAGACTATCCAATACTCTATTAAGGGTTCATCATAGTATTTCAGAGTTTCTGAAGTATTTATGGAAAGTAACTTAATGACTTAAAATATAGAAAATATAGTAATGATATTAATAAAAAATGTTCGTTAATGGGAGTTTTATATAATAATAATTTAATTTATAATTTAGATTGTTGCTTTTCACTTCGGTTTTTATAGATTAGGCTTTATTACAGTAGAAAGTATTGTACCTGAAAATGTAATTTAATAAGTATTTATTGCTACAAATAAAAATGGAGTCTTAAAAGGGGGTGAGTGTACATTTTAGACCATTTGTCTTGGAAATATCTGAAAAGAATATATAGTTATATGGCTGAGACCCACTTAATAATAACATAGCAAAAATGCGAAGTGCAATTCCCCGAATGCGGAATACTCTTGTCCCCCACGAATGCCGGTCAAAAAAACAAAGAAAAAGCAACCAAAGGACACAGCAGCTAGGAGCCACACACACTAGAATTCAGGGAGACCGGTAGAGAGATGACGATTCTACAAACTCACCGACTACAATTGCATAACAAACAGTTGGCTGTTGTAACGACAAATATGCGACGCATGCAAATGACTGACTTACTGCCAGAGAGAGATGGCATCTGGTTGGAATCGTACGCGGGAGGGAGATGGGTGTAGAAGTTTATGCGGCAAATATAGATAAATTCAAGATTTAAATAATATTAAAAGCTTGAAGCAGTTATTAATAAGTATAGAGGTTTTTAAGGAGCTCTGTGTTACTTTCGCATTTGATGATCATAATACGTGGTTTATAGATCGTTAAATAACTTATTAGTAAATATATAAATATACCAGTGAAGGTGCCTATATGAGCATCTTTATTTGTTAACAGGTCAGGACTAGTGAGTTAGTTCCTTATGATGACCCCATCTCTTTTTCCAACACATATCCATGCTTTTCACGATTTCGCGCTACGCACAAACGCCATGAAGCCCGTGCAGTATGTTGTCTTCAGCTAAAAACGGAAGCAGCAGCAACAACGAGACGAGACCAACGTTGCCCTCCATTTGCGTCGCCGCATTCCGATAAAATGCAAATCCGGAATTACTTCGTCGTTTTGCTTTCGAGAGCTGGTTGTCGTTCAAAGCCCCCACGAGCGACGCCCCTGCCCTGGGGAGGGGGAGAGGGTGGGAGAAAACACTATTCCCCAAACGCCAGAGCGCCAGGACGCGGCGCTGGCATCGCATTCGTATGCAATTCGTTTTGCCACAATTGATCCTTTTCATGTCGCTAGGATATAAGTACATATGCGAAATTGCATATCTTTGTAGTCGCTGCTCCTTTGCTTCCCTCCGCTTCGCCGCCCCTTCGCCCTGCTGTTATTATAAAAATGCGAACATGTCGCTGATGTTGCTGCTGCTGCTGCTGTTGCTGTTGCTGTTGCTGCTGTTGCTGCTGCTGCTGCTGGTGGTGCTGCTGCTGCTGGTGTTGCTGCCGCTCCAAGGACTCCTCCAGGGATCGCGTGTGCAGCGCTGTGGCGTATTTGCCTTGTTCTGCGTTTTTCATTTCTTATTTTGGCCGCGTTCGGTTTGCCTCTCGTTTGCATTGTTTGGCCCAAATATTAAAATGCTTGACTTACAAATTTAATGGAGCAATAATGGCTGTGCATGCCGCCTTCAGGGCCACGCCCATATGTGTGCTCAACCAGACGAAGACGAGGTCATAGCCCAGGGATACGGAGATACACAGCTGAGGAATGGTGGTGAACTGGGCTAGAAGCTAAGCTGGCAACTGGGTGCAGTGCTCCTTCAACACGACCACAAGCAAAAGTTGATTTTAAATTTAATAAAGTGACTGCTCCGTCTGCCTTGGAGTCACTCACTCAACTCGGAATCGGCGACCTTGCCAACTGCCGAGTTAAAAACCAACGACCAGGCCCCAGACTTAACCTGGCTAGCACCCATAAAAAGATGGCTGAAAGGCTGGCTCTGAATACCGTGGTCTAAAATGCTCTTAAGGGATTTGTATTTAAAATTAAGTCTTGTTTTGAAGTTTATAATTAGCTCACTCTCAAATTTGCATTTCTACGTCAATCATGTTTTATATTTTTCTCGTTTACAGATAAATATAAATTTTTCTATTATCCAAAAAGATATGAAACTTTATTTTAAAAATTATCACTATATAAGTTTTTTCTATTAACCCTTTCTTAATGTATTTTAAATGGTTTAGCAAAGCAAATGTTATGCTGTTTCTAAGACCATAAAATGCGTAGATTAGGACTACACCTTCTGTTAGGGCATCGAAATGGGACACATTTTAGTTTATGAGGCATTAATTCCCCATATTTTTCATATAAGCATGGAGAACGCATGGCTCATTTATAAATCGAATGTCCTGCTGTGCTTTGGCCGCCCAAGGACCTTTACGCAGAGTTAACCAGGCTGGCAGGACTCATTCACATGGCCATTTGCCATTGCCCTTCGCCATAAATTTTCCAACTGCTTATGGCGCCTTCCACATCCACATCCATATCCACAACCATATTCACCCGCCCCCGGCATCCCCGGATTTTTCGGGCCAGGCGATTATTGTCATTAGTCTGCCATTATGTGTTGGCCATCAACTTCAGATGCCGTCAATGATGATGGCGATGGGCTCTAGTTCAGACGGCACCGCTTGGGGGAGTTTGGGGGCGTTTGGGCCATTGATTGTGGAGTTATTGTTCGATACTTTCGGGCGCTCAAGAACTAAAGTCAATGGAGAACGTGAACTCAATTGCAGCAGCTATGGCCAGTCTAAAGTGAGCCCAATTGTATTGTTGAAACAGGGATTCTATTCAGTTAATGCGAAGGCGATTGTGCAGCTTCAAGGCCTCTGGCTGTCCAAGGCAAAGCACTTTCTCCCTACCAAACCATAATGTATGGCCTTCAAAGCGACTCCATTGTTCTCCATCAGGGACATCCGAACAATGGAATTAAGGTGGTCATTATATAACAACTAATTTAAGAGAAACAAGGCGATTTTCCTTAGTACTTTAAAGATATCAAATTTATAATGTTGAAGACTTAGACTTAGTAATAGTTACCTTAATTCTAAACGTTATGTTAGCTATTGAATATATTTAAAAGCTCGAAAAGATATTTGAAGTTATGGACCATGAAGTACCTGACGACGTCGTGATTAATGTGCCAATTCAGTTAACCACTTTTCGCTGCCAATGCCACTAAGTATTCCATAAATGCTCAGGCAAACCCTCATCAAACCCAAGTCGGCTAATGTCTGCTGCAAATAATTGGGTTTTAACGCGGCTCATTGCCAGTTTTTATAATCCATTATCCCCGACTAATGTTCAGTCTAAGTCGACAAGGCCTGCAGACATTTGTATGAATTAGCATATGTCAATATTTGTTAAATTGAATTAGCGCCGAATGTGTGTCTCCGTATATTAGTACGTGTTTCCCTGTTTCTGTCTGTGTGTGCGTGTGTGTGTCTATGTGTGTAAAAAAACGTCCTTGCGATTGGGGGGTGTTTATTGGTATCGTCTGCCACCGTTGGCCCCCTGCCCCACAATTTGTTATCATTAATTAAACGACAAGGCATTGAAATTTATTACACGCGTAGTTGACTTCCATTCCCGCCGCCCAATGGGAAGTTTTACGTACTGGAGCAAAACTTTTGCGACATAAATTGAGGCAATTGTTAAAACTAAAATCCTCGCACAAAATGTACGACAATTTTGCGTCACGACTCGAGTTGAGAATTGTTTTTACCACAGGAAAGAAAAAAGTTTCCCAAGAGCGAGGGAAAACCTTGAGTAGTGTGTGTGCGAGTGTGCGTACTCATGCGTGATTCCCACAATCAAAAACTTAACTATCTTACCATAATTGCGTGCACTTGTCTGTTGTTGGTGTATTTAATGAAATTTTATTCGCAGCCTTCCCCTCCAATCTCAGCGGCTCCTTCGAGCCTGCTTCTGTGGCTGGGTCACCATTCCCCTCCCCAACTCCGCCTCCATTCCCGTGATTCCGCCACCCTGCTCCACCTGCTCCGAAATCCCTCTCCTGCCCGAACAATTCCCAGAGCAACTTTTACGTGCACACGCACATGGGGATTTCCATACGTTGTTGCCATGACTTCCATTGCGGCTCCGACTCCGGTGGTCTGACTCTGACTCTGACTGTGACTCTGAATTCGAATCCGAATCTGGTCCCTGGCACTGGGAACTCGTTCGTTCGTTTCCTGTTCTATTTGGCTGGCGGCGGTGTGTCGTCGTCGCCTCTCAGCAGGATACAAGTATAGGAACCGTAACACTCGAAGAAAATGTATTTATAGTATTAAGATTCTCCTTCAATTTGTAATAAACAACTTATTTGTTTCCGTACTAAAACGTTGATAAAGGAAAGCAACCAATTTGGTTACATTTGTCATTGAAGTGAGCATTTTACACCTTTGGACTAGAGAGAAGTACTATCATAGTTCATATTAAGAAATTATCCTAGTATATAATTCAGCCCATATATACTATTCTGCTACTTTGTTGGCTCAAATTCTGTTCAGCCAATTCTGTTCCGCCAACTTATTTCTCAGTGCAGGGAGGTGACAAGGATGAAAGGTGAGGTTGAAAGAGGAGGCAGTTAAACTTTTTGCAGCTCAATTAATAAAATAACTGAGCAGGAAGCTGCTAATTGTATACGGAGTCGAACGTGCATGTGTTCTCGACTGTGAAAAATAGCACAAATAACACAAATAACAATTTCAACTTTTTTGGCAACACTATAAAAGAAGGGACGGCCATCTGGTCGAAGTGCAGGCCGAAACAGTTTATCGCGTTTACTGTCAAATAATGAAATTGCTGCCGCTGATTTATTTTGTTGACAACGCAGCTGTTGCCTTTTATTTTCAATTTTGATTGCCACATGACACGTCCCTAAACGCGACGAGACGAGGCGAGATCCTTTCGTCCACTTGGGCCATCCACAGCCATCTACGAGTATATGTCTATCCATCCACTTGGCCACAGCCCACAAACAATGCGATAACAACAAATCAATTCAACGCAAGCTGCCTCAACTCATAAAAAGCGATTCACTTTTGGGTGGATGGGGGAAAATTCCACTCCAGAGCTCGACTAGTTTGGGTGAATGTATCACTGGGATATTCCCTAAGAGCTGAACAATAACACACGGAAACAAGGACTTGCATTGCACTTATGCTTTGGACTGTATGTTACCCCTCAGTAAGATAGCCAATATGCGCCCATGTATTATTAATTATTAAAAAATTAACAAATTTAGTTCAATTTTTGCAGCTTTTGTATGTATGTCCAAGAAATAATATGTATCTATATTTCCTTTGCAAATTAAAGAGAAGTATTTAACTCACATAAGTACATGTTTGAAATATCCTCTTTAGAAACTGAAGACCCTAAGATTTTTACAAGTTTTATTGAAAATGAAAGTGGCCAAAAACGCTCTAAGTAAGTTTACCAGCAAAGGACATTTTTTGTCTGCAAAAATATTGTCATTGAAAACAAATAAAGTTGTGGACGTTTTCATAAAGGCAACAGTGGGAAATCCAGTAGGATGCCAGAACCCAAAAGAAACCAGAGGCAAAAAGAAAATGAAATCTTTACCAAGTATTTTATAGTCCACATTGCCAGGCATTTGATTTGATTTCGATTTATGGCCGTCTTATCTTGTTCACGTTTTGTTTTCGGGGACGTGATAGCTGCTTCAATGTCATTGGGCCAAAATAAAAGGGGGAAAGGGTGCTAAATGAATAAGAATCCGGTCGACAAATGCAATTAACGCTTCGTGGACTAATAAACCTGCCGTCCGCCTTTGTTGCCTTTCAATTTTAATTATGTTTGGGTTAATGAATTTCATTGCAACTTCGGACAATCCCACACACTTTGGGCTTATTTCTCATTTTCAATATGCTGATTTTCAGTAATGATAAATGACAAACATTCCGAGGCACTTACATTTCCGTGTAAGCTGTTTGGCTGTAAAAGGTTACAATTCATTTTAATTACAATCTTTATATCTATTATGATAATAATGCATTTACAATCTATATTGTAAAGTTCTTTTTATGAAATAAATAAAATAGACGTTGGAACACATACATAAATACCTAGAAAAACACATATGTTTTAATGTTTAATTTAACATAAATTGTGTAACTTTTTTTCTCACGCCTAAAATCGCTTAAATTGACTTTTAAATTCGTTTGAAATAAAAGAGCGGAAAATAAAGGTGAAATATTATTGCAGTGTGAGTGCTGGTGATTGGGGGAAATGTTATTAAAACCCAAAGATTTCTTCACGTAGATAATTTCGTATATAAATTTGCATTTAAATGCGTATTAAATCGCACAGAAAATGCAATGCGGAAGGGAGATGGCAACTGGGGCAGAGCGAGAGGCCAGATTGCTGGTTACGTATGTACGTGTGTTGGGTAAAAGATTAAACGCATGCTTTGCTCTGCATAATTGTTGCATAATGAACTGAAGGATATGAAGGATATGCTGGCCATGCATACCCGGATCCACACACACTCACACTCACACACACACACACACTTACACACAGGCGCACGTCTGAGTGGATATTTATATGCTTTTTGAAGCTGACCAAAGGAGCGGGGCAAAATGGAGCTGAAGGCACGAGTGGATCAGTGGCCAAAAGGGCAGTAAACAAAAATTCCCCAGCGACGTTAATTAAATTGCATTGCATATGCAAGTTGCCTGCATTTTAATTGGATCGGATTTAAGAATAATGCCCAAAGTCATCAGGATGCGTGCTCCCCACCACACCGTCCTCCCCGCATCTCACCCCCATGAATCCTGCCACGCATTATGCACCTCCTCGCCCTCCCCTCCCTTCTTCTTCGTGCCGCACTTCCTGACTTCCTGCAGATCCTTTCAGCCCCCCACCTCTAACATTAAGTTCATGAGCAAAGTTTTTCCTCTGGAGCCGGAGACAATGGCCAGGCGATGCGTTGGGATGGCAAAAGTTAACTTCGTCTTGGCTGGCTAAAAGAAATATACGTATGCTTAAGCAACGAGGCGGTTGCTAGTTAAGTGATGCAACTAACCGATACCCATTTGCAGTAAATGTTATAGTGGAAAATGCAAACAAATGCAATTGAAAAATTTATAAAAAATGTAAAAGTACAATTTAAACATCTAATTTATGAAAACTACCATCAATAGGGCACATATCGAATACTGTTTTAAGTTGCATATCTTTCCCTGTTCAATGTTATTTCTCAATTTAATATTATAATAAAAGTCCAATCAGCAGGTATGAATAAACCCGATAGAGACACTCCAAGTGGGAATGCGAGAGGAAACTTTTTTGGCCAGCATCATCAGTGCGCCGCTGAGAGTTTACCACTGGGATCTTTGGATCAGCAACTCGCTCTAACAAACCAATAATAATTTCCGGCACCAGGGCATCTCCGGCAGCTGCAAATGCAGCTTGGGAATAGTCGAGGATACAGTTCCGCGTCTGTGGGCCCGGGAATAGGGAACACGGGCGGTGGAGGAAGTCTCGGCGTCAGCGGATGCTCGTCTGATAGTGAGACAAACAAATTGAATTGGCCCACAGCTTTGACTTTCCACTCCTCCACTCTGCCACTCCTCCACTCTGCCACTCCTCCAAGAATCGCACCCGCCCGTGGGCTAATGCGGTTATGTAAGCAGCCAGAGGAAATCTGGCTGGCTGTGGATATTGGAAATGTAAATATTATTGGGCCAGAGATAGCCACTTTTGGAGGATGTGAAAAATCGATGACCCATTCAATTGCGCTCGAGCCCGAATGGGAAAGCAGCAATTATTATTATTTATTTATGGAAAAATATATAGTGCACATTTATATTTATGAGCGCGATTGTTAATTTTATTATAAGTACTTGCTTTACCCACACAAAGTGGATACTGAAATATTTTAGCGATGGCTTAGATTGAATTAAAAACCTTTAATATTTAATAATATTTTCTCTTTAATATTATTATTTAAAATTTATTTACATAAATAAGCATTGTACCACGTTTCATTTTGCAAATTAAATGATGTTTAAATAACACATACAATTCAAAGGGATAATTTTTAAAATTCTGTTTTACATTGTACAGTGTATTTTCCCATGGGAAGTAATGACCTATTGCGACACAAATTGTTTGTGCCACCCACTCATTTAAAGGGGGGGAAAGGATTAACGCGTGACTTAAATCGCAGTCAATTTACTGGCCCGCGGCCTAGGCAGCAAATTTGCATTTTCAACTTGTAAACAAATCGAAAAGCAATTAAATTATTTAAATAAAAACAACATCGACCACCGCAGCAGGCTGAACAATAAACGTGGCCGCTGCAAGCATAATGAAAGCTCTGAATTAATAATTGCGCATACGCCGTGTTAAACAATGGCGTGCGTTTGCCCGGTCAGGTGGAATGGGTGGTAGCTTGTAGTTTGAACAGCCTGCAGCTTGCCCCCTGCATTATATATGCTAATTTGGGGCTAAGCCAATAACCACTGCGAAACAGGAACCCAACAGGACACACACGTCAATAACACTCATACGCCCAGTTGGCCAAGGCGATGATGAGTGACGGGCCAAATGGCGGGGAAGTATAGGTGCGGTAGGATATTAAGAAATCCGGGCACGCACATGCCACAGCAGCAACAGAAGGAGCAACAGAAGCCGCAACAGCAGCAGGAACAGGAGCAGCACACAGTTGGACATCCATAATCCTTATCAATTGTATTACTTCCGGTCAATACTAACCACTGACATATCCTATTAATTTCATAAGCAATTGAGTGCAAAACTGTAAAGCGGACGAGGCGGAGAGTCTGGCTGCCATGGCTGCCATTTGTACGTGACTCTTTCTGATACGAATGAGCGCACTTACAGGACACAAGGACCCTGGCTTCACGTCCTTGGTCTCTCCCTCTCTCTCACTCTCTCTGTATCTTTCTCTGTCCCTCTTCCTCTCATCTCGGTTCTTACAAATCGAAAATACTGGCATTGTTCACGTGCCAGTCGTTGGTCTCGGATCCTGGCTACTGGCTACTGACTGCTGGCTACGAACTCCTTCCTCTTCGGGCACCCATCCCAATTGGATTGTACATTTCGCGAGATTACGGCAAACTCTCATTATTAGAAGAACGGAAGCCCGGAAATGAAGTGGCGCAGTGCCATCTCTTTCCGCTGGCTGGTATCTCTCACTCGCCCTTCGGATGCCTCTGGACTTCTTGTGCGGCTCATATCAATAACTAAGCAAATTGTTTGCCCAGCACCGGGAGGCGAGGCACATGCTTTAAATTCCAGTCCTTGTCGCTGCCCCCCAGCCTCCGCCGCCTCCTTCACCTCCTCCATCTCCTCCACCCCTCTCTTACCCCTCTCGCCAGGACCCAATCCCTTGGCATCGGACATGCTGCTAATGTTATTTTAGGAGAACTTTTTTAATCTGCCCCTGCTGCTCCTGCCACCGCTGCTGCTGCCGCTGACAGAACCAATTAAGCGCAACTGAATGCACTGAGAGAAATCGAGCATCAGAGGGTATTTTTCCCTCATAAAGTGAAAGGTACAGAGAAGGAAGTGTAAGGTTAAACTGTTGTTTCTAAGCAATTAATATACTTATTTTCCAAACTTGGAAGTGATTTAAGTTTGAGGAATAATACAAGCAGGTACAATTCAGCTGACAGGATAATACAATATAGTAATAGTATAAGATTCCTTTTTAACGTCACAGTGTAACAGCAATGCGAAACAAGGTTGAAAAATTTCAACAATTTCCAAAAAGGTTTGTGAGAAAAGAATGTGCGAGTGGAGTGGAAAGTGGAGAATGCTGCTCGCTGTCCGCCGCAATCAGCGACTCAACTGGACCCTTTCCCTCTATGTGTGTGTGTGTGTGTGTGTGTGGGAGGCAGTGGGGCTGCGTGTGTGTTGGTATTGGCCATGTTGTAAAACGTCAAAAGCGTTAAACGTAATTGAGCTGCGCGCACAAATACAAATAAATAAATGCCGCTGCAGAGGGCAACATTGAAGGGGGTGAGCGGGATCCTGTGGCAACCGAAGCAGAATTTTGTCTGCTGACGATGGCGAGTGCTGAAAAGTTGAAATGTTATTTGAAATGTTGCAGGCAGTGAGGAGGCAACAGTAGCGGGAACAACAAAGGGCCAGCGCCATGTACCAAAAATTGGTATTTAATTTTCAACTGAACTTGCAGTCCGCTGGGAAAACGCAGTTTCCCGCTGTTGTTGCTCGTTTCACGTTCGCCTGGCCATAGCAATTTGCCGCATTCCAAACATACACATATAAGCGTGTAGGAAGGAGCTGCCGTTCGCCATCCATAAAGGATCCAGTCGAAACAGAAACAGAAACAAAACAGCACAATGCACGCAAAAAATACGAGCGAGAATTTGCACCAAAACTTTTCGTGTTGCTGAAATTCCTGTTTTCCTTCAGCTTTATTTTTGCACCGTTTTCGATTTCATTCGACATGAGCTGGGATATAACTCTGTAGCCAAGCGACGCACTTATGCAAATAAGTTGTATATTTTCGATTAGCCAGCATTTAATCAGATATGGAGATACAAAGCCGATGAGCAGTACATACTGCCTTCTCCATCGCCTGTTAAGTGAAGATTAATGCATAAATTTTGCCCCTTGGACAATCACAATACGCATACTCTCAATTTCCACTGTCATCCTTTCATCCATTACTTATCGCACTTCCCATTTAGATGTGTACAGATTTATGTTTATTGTGCAGGCACAGACATATGCAGTAGCTTCTTTAATTAAATATAAATCGCTGTGCTGGCACACATAAATTTTAAACTAAACACAAGGGGAAATGACACTTGGGCGAATTTATTAGGAGCCCAAATACTCTTGAGCAATATTCACTCGATATGTAAACAAGTATGTATGTGGGCAATGGAAAATAAGAAATTAAATAATTTTATTAAAATTTATATTTGAATTGAATTCACCCCGGGTAGAATTATTTAATTTTAGCTTTATGATGGCAAATTTCATATGTAAATGTCCCCGATTGCGAGTAAACTTAGGTAAACAGCCCGAGGACTCTATTGGATTACTTTTCACACACATTAATTTCGATCTAAATAAATAAGAGTGGCATTGGGGCTTACATCCCCCACACACACACGCACACACACATTCAGCAAATACAACAATTAATCACTGCGTTAAAGCAACTCCAAGTCTCTTTAACTTGGCACACACTCTTTGACTTGGTGCTGGTACCCAGGGCGTATGCGCAATGTCAAATAAATTACGATTTCCGAGGCGAAATCCTGAGGCTGTCTGAGGCACCTGTGAAAGCCCATAAAGACGACGATAATCCTTTCTGCATTCCACTTTAGGTTCGCCAACGCTTGAATATTTTTTGCTCCATCTTTTTTCTGTTTTTTCTGTTTTGTTTCAGTTCATATTTATTCATTATGTACGGTGCATAATCAATCAATATGCTGCTTGATTTGATTATTCCTTTATTTTCATTTCGCTGGCCATGATTGTTGATGTCCTAGAACTCGTCCTGGTTCGCGTCCTTGTTTCTGTTTGCTGTCGTCGCCCTTTTCCGACCGGAGAGTCCTGCTTTCGCTGTAATTCGCGTTAGACGCTCCAGCAATTTATATCAATACAAATCCAATCGTAGTGCGTCCTTCAAACCCCAACCCCCATTTTATGTAAGTGAGTGTGTGTGTATGTGTATGTGTGAGTGCTGATTTGATGTTTTTGTGCTTTTTGTCTTTGATTGAGCTTGTTATGTGCTATCTACACAGCCAGCCCCACACCCCGACGCCATTGTATTTGTCTATTCCAACTGCAGCATTTGCCATCAGTCATGGTCGCGCCACGCCCCAATTCGGCCGCCCCCACTGCCGTCGTTATCATCATCATCATCACCATCACCATCATCATCGCCATCTTCATTGAAGTCGCTTCAATGATTTTTCTGTATAAATTTCTGTGTATCGAGAGCATTTCGCCACTGATTTGTTTCGTCCTCGTCCTCGTGCCCAACCGACCGACCTACCAGCCACCCCCACCGCTACCCTGTATCATGGAACACCCTTGGAACCACTAAAACACTCAAACCCTCGATGCACCCCCCGTACGAAGTACACCATGTCTAGCAGCGATATAAAAAATTTAAATGTCACGTGCTCTTTCATGAGGCGTTTGAATGGAGATTTGGTAGGCGGTTGGTTGCTGCCGCTAGGTGGCGCTGGCGCCCTTCTAAGTCAGCCCTGACCTCAACTTTCGGGTCTGTAAATATTTGCTATTGATTTTACCATAATAACGCTCCCATAGCGTCGATAAATTTTCAAATAACGCATTTCACCTTCCAGGGCCGGCGAACAGAAGCCCCCAAGGTGTGGCCCCAGTCAATTTGGACCCCCGTGCCAATGAATGGGGGCTTCTGGCCCACGAAGGGGGGTGCGTCCCTGCCATCAAGACGAAAAGTCAACAATTGTAAGTGCACATTAGTGATATAATTATTGCACTTATTGTAATGGCTGCTTGAAAAGTTCCTGCGCAGCCAAAGAGCCAGGAGGGATGGGAAAAGGTTAGGGGTAATGCATAAAGTTCTACCCGGGAGTTCGGAACTTATGTAATTTGTCCTGAAATACGTTTTGATTTTGGGAATTGATTAGGTTTCATGTGGATTTTGTCTCGCTAGCGAATGAAATGAGCTACATTCTTAATTGTGAAAATTTAATTAAATTATAGCTCGAAATAAATAGGCAGGGATGTCGACATGCTTGCTTTAAAATATTCAAAATAGATAGGTATGATTTACGAAAATTATAAATTATAATTTATGGTTTAACAATATCGACTGTTTGTGGTAATTAATACTTTTCAGCGTTTGTTATTAACAAAAAAAGGTTATCCCCAAAATTCACCTTAACAAATATTTTTTTAAAATGAACTACATAGTTTGTTCAAAAACCCATCTGATTAGTTGTATGGAATGCTTGCATATAACGAGATCAAAAAAGTAAATTTCGTTTTAAAATATCAATTAAACTTTAATCAAATGCGGAACATTTGGAAGTGCCGATTGCCCTCTAATCGAAAGCTGTGTCGTCCTCCCGCAAATGCAAATAGATTGCAGGAGCGGAGTGAGAGGATGTGATGTGTTCTGATGGGATGCGATGGGCTGGCACTGTGCTGTCATGGCAACTTTTAATCGGCTCTGTGTCGCACAGTTGCTCATCGGCGGTGGAATCCTTGCTGCTGATGCCTGTCATCAGGACATTTGCATACGCCCATCAGTCACGGGGCCGGGAGACTTACGGTCGCTCTCGAGGACTCCGCCGGAAGGAAGCCTCGTCTGCAGCAGCACGTGTGTGTGTCTCGGGATCTGGCTCTGCTCCCGTGCACATTCGTCTTGTAAACATGGAGTTAAGCGCCATTAATTTAACGCCCGCCCCACCACTTCCCTCCCATTTCCCCATCGAATTCCAGGCGTTTGCATTGCGTTGAAATCACTTTGGTCGCCGTATTAGTGTCTACCCACACTCCCCGTTCCCGCCATCACGTTCGGCGAACATTTTTTAGTGACGAAAAAGTTTTCCATTTGATTTCTGCCTTTTACGAGCCTTCAAGGCGAATCCCTAAGTGAATTCTACCATGTGCAGCTTACGCGCTCTCCACTTTCCCAGTTGGCCACCCCTGGCAACCACTGGAAAACGTGTGCCTTACGCAATGCTATGAAACTTTTAATTTAATTCACTTTGATGCGATTATTTTGCGCTTTTAAAATAATTACAATACGTTGCGTATGCGTTGTAACCTTTTTTCTATTAGCAGCTTCTAAAAGGGGAAGGAAAAAACGGGTGAGTTAACAATAGAAGTGTTTGTAGAGGTTAAAAAATACTGTACATGTTTCATAATATGCATATAAGAGGTTTCTAATATATTTTATTTATTTTCTATATAATTGTATATAAAATGAATTGAAATAGGGAATATATCTGAAATAAAATACATACTTGCTCCTTAACACATTTATTCACAAAATGATTAGATCATTTTCAAGTCCATACAATAGTATTAAGTGTGTAAAGTATTATGCATGGATAGTATATAATTTTTAATAAGGGAGGACAGAGTTTTCTCAATTCAATAATTGCAGCAAAATTGCTTTCACTCTGCGGAACCTTGTTTACCTTGTTTATAAACTTGTTTACAGGAAAACAATCTACGCCGTCCTGCCGCAAGTGGCATGTGTGTGTGTGAGTGTGTGTGTATGGTAAAATCCCAAGGTGGATAACGAGGATAAACTGCGGGAGCTGACTGCGTGCAGCGCCGGTGTGGCAGTGATGTCTCAAGAGTCTGACCAACGTTGATCCCTATTAGGGGCACAAACAATTCGAGGCTCAGGGGCCCATCGCAATGCCGGGGATATGTGCAGATGTTATCTGCCCCTCTCCCCCAAAAAGGGGGGAGGGAAATGCAACCAGTTGCGAGACTTTTCGCAGTCACTGTACGGGCGTGTGTGTACGTATGTCCCTGCCATTGTCCGTTCGGCTTAACCGCAAATCCTTTTTAACATATAAAAAGTTACATTTCTCGTAGATGCTGCTCCGGCTGTCTGGCTCTACGCTCTCCAACTACGACTCCAACCCCAGCCCCATTCCATTCCCAGCCCCAATTACGACTGGCAACCCACAGAGTGTGTGTTGGTATTCCCATAGTTGTTGTCAACACCGTTTTATCCTTGGCATTGCGTGGCGGCCAGGACGAGAGCCGGGCCATGTCCTGCGTTATCCTGGGCGCTGCGTTCAATTGAATTTGCGATATGTGAATATTTAAGCACTGCGCTGGGACCCTCAGCCAGGACGAGATCCCACGGCACGGCTGGTATCTACATAACTATCATGGCTTTTGTCCTCCTCCGCAACTCCGAACTGAAACCCAAGCCGGCCGCCTGCCCGAAGTGTGTGATTGAATTTTTATTGCTCGATAAGGGCGACTGCCAGGTGGACTCGGTCCCACTGCAAACATTGTAAGCATTGTAAAATATTTGTATTCAAGATTTCAAGATTTCTGCTAACCACTGGCCAAGTTTATTGATTCCCCATCCACGCGCCGCACTCCATCTTCCATCTTCCATCCCCGTCGTTCGCTGTCCGTTTCTGTCTTCTGCCGGACACTTCAACTGACAGCATTTGCAAAATGACACACGGAAAATGGTCAGGAAACGAAGTCTGCGATGGAAGATGGAAGCTGGAGAAAAATCCGGAGAAAGTGGACGGGTGTCACTGCGACTGTGGTTGCTGCTGGTCTATAAATAAGTGGATGTGGATAAGTCGAGCACATCGCCTTGCACTTTTCGGCATTTGTCGTTTGATTTACTTAAATGCAAGAAAAGATAAAATAACGATCAAATTATTATTGGGATGTATTTATAAAAAAAGGCTAAGTAGTAACTTGAGATTAAAAAAAAACTGGTTTTATGAAAAGTTAACACGAAGATTAACTTGTTTTTAATATTATTCAAAAGACTATTTAACTAGTATACAAATAATGAAATAATACTGGTATCCCTGGAAAAAGGATATTTTTGTAATTCCTAAATAAATAGGTACTTAGATTTAAATTATATTCCATAGCCATAAATCAATGGAGTGAATGACCTAATTTCAATTCTTATTCGAGAGAGTTTTCCATTCGGCTTAGTTCCTCTCAATACTCGTATTGTACTTAAAAATCGACATGTTTTCGCAACTTCCCGTTCCCCTTTTTGGCTAACACCCGAAGTCAATTTCGGGGAAAACTTTTTAGAAAATTGAACACAACTTACGGCGCATCGAAAACCAGTGACGGGGGATTGACGAATGGAATGATTGGAGTGATGGGGAAAGGGGGAAAGGGGAACCGCCAGCATGGCCAAAAAGGACATTCGCCCAGACGCACTTTAGGCCAGCGCCTCAGCCTGTTTATGTTTACGTTTATGTTTATGTGTGTGTGTTGGTGTGGGTGTGTGCGGTATCCTGGATCCGTCTGAAAGTGTCTCAATGTATCCGACTGGCAGCGTATGTGTGCGTTAAGGTTTTACTGTCTGTGATTTGATGTTTACAATAGCTACGGATGCGACTGATACGGCCCCAGACGGCTGCCAGGACATTTAAGCCCGGGCAGAGACTCAGAAGAAAAAGCAGCAGAAACAGCAGCAGAAGCAAGTGATTTCAATAAATTTGATGGTTTTCCATTTGCAACCCAAACTCAATCGTCTATTCGCAGTAAAAAATTTCGAATTACGCAGGACGAATGTGGAGAGCGGGGATAGGGATGTCGGTTCGCCGGATGAGTGAAATTGGGGGAGGCGCTCAAATGACTAATACAAGCCAAGTTATTGACATGGCAGCGGGATTGCGCCAACGAGGGTAACACTCTCTGCGTTAAGTTCCCCATCGAACTTAAGTGCACTTCAACAAATGGGGACATACTTTGGGGAATGAAGAATACAATAAATGTTACTACTCGGAAGTTAGTCCAGTTTTTAACTTGAGTTGCTTAGTCTTCATATTGCTATGGCACATTGTTTAGTACATTGATTAACCCGCAAGGAAAGCAAGATAAATAAACAATTAATTTGTATTTTATTCCGGAACTCTTCTCAGTGTATAAACATACGATATACTAAGATATACAGGGCGTCCCAAAAAGAAATGGGTAAGAGTGCGAAAGGCAGTGGCAGTGGAAAAGTTTCGGGGATGCGTATAACTTCAAAATGACTGCTTTATGTAAATCCCACGGATAACGTTTTGCAAATTGAATTTTTAGCATTCTATTTTATTTATTTTCGTCTCCTTGGTTCGGCAACCGGGGAGCATGGGAGTGCGAGGACGTTTGGCTGTCACCAGAAGGACAAGCCTCCCATCGACTCCTTCAGCGGTCGCAGCAAATTCGCAGCCGCATCCGGATCCGTATCCGGATTCCAGATTCCGGTAGCATCGACCCGCCCCAAATTCGAGGATACTTTGCGTTCCATGCGGTAGTTGCATGACAGTTAAGCTGGCAGGATAAGCAGCAGCAGGAGCAGCAGCAGCGGCAGGAGCAGAAGGAGTAGCGGCAACATCAGTGGCAGGCAGGACGAAGCCCGGACCCAAATCGAAACCAACTGTCAGACATATTAGCATGTAGGCATGGACATGTTAGCTTTACATCGACATCGAGAACGGAGCACATTGCAGGGAATTTTTGGCGTGATTGGTGGGATCGGGTTCCGGAGATGGGGTCCTGAAATGAAGCGATTGCCTGCCGGCTAGATGCCCCTGCATGTCAGGAAGGATCAGGGCCTGGACACAGAGTGTGGTGCCAAATATACCCGCGGCAAATGGAAGGCTTTGCCTCGTGATATGGGCCAGGCTGCGAAAGGTCAGGGGTTGCTGTTTATTGAATTTGCCAGTCGCAGCATTTCCATTTTTTGCACACACTCCAATTGAAATGAAAACTCAACGTGGTTATGAGATTAAACAGAAATTCAGCTTGCATAAGATAAAATATATATTTTACTACTCATTATTACTCATAAATGGTGCATACATAATAAATATTCATGCACTTTAATTGGCACATTAAAACTTAATGCCAGTTACAATTGCAAGTCATTCACTTGCCATACTTGACCAACTTGAGAACCTAATGAGCTCTCATGTGGCGGCTTCTTACCAATAAAAAGTACTTGCAACATTTAATCACTACGCTTGCGTGCTAGTTCCAATTAAGGGTTAATTATTTCAATTAATACGTAATTGTGGACATTAAAAATTCGAGCAGTTTCAATTCAATTCTAAAGTGTGTAACGACATTTAATTACGACAAATTACAGGCTACCTTTAAACAGAGCTTCTGCCTACAGTCAATTGAAATATTTATTGTTTTCCATACTCAACAATTTGTGCATAAACACTTGCTCCGATTTCAAATGTGCAGTTTCAGTTTTATGGGTTTCAAAACGATATCTCTATTTGCGCCATTGGCTATGTGATAAAATTTATAGACGGCACAAAGTACCAACCTATTTTCAAATGTCATTGGATATGCTGGCTTTAACCTTAATTTAATGTTTTTATCGGTTTGTTTTGTTTAGTTTTAATATCCCGCCATTGTTGGACACAACCTATCAATTAGATTCGTTCCTTTTTCTACCATTTTCTACCTTTTTTCCTATTTCGATTGCTATCATTGTTGTCATTTATGCTGATGTTTATGCGGCTGCTGGCCTTTCGTGTCAGACGAACTTGTTGTTGAGTCTATGAGGCATTTGGAAATCGGACTAATGAGTTTTGTGATTTTTCATTTATTCACTACACTTTTTAATTAGTCTGTGGCGTTGTTTTCCTTTTGTTGCTACGCCAATTTGCATGTTTCTGTTGCTGCTGGCCCGAACAAATGTTGTAATTGAAAAATAAATGAGGCAATCAACTTGCTGACCTGTCGTCGATGTAGCGAAATATTTTGTCAGCCATTGACCCGCACCACTGAAATCGCTATTGACTTTCAGACTCTCGAATGGTGGCTCTTTGTCATAGAACCACTTTTTACCACGCATTTATGTCTCTCATTGTCTAGCAAAATGCAGTACGCAATACCTAACGAAAAGCTTCTAGTTCTTTTTATCAAAATTAAGTTTAAGTTAATTTTATCAAATTAAGTTCTTGAAATAAATAATCATAAAAAAGAGTTGTAATTTTTCTTATTTCACATTATTTCAAAAGAGAAACTGCCCCAATAGTCATTTAATATTCGCTACACATGCTAGAAGCGGATTTCTCCCACGCTGCCGTTGTGTGTGTCAAAAATTACAAATGTTATGGGCGACACTGGCCGAGTGCCACGCCCCTTTCGGCTGCCCACGCCCACGGTTGTTGCGAAAAAGGTAATTATAGTGCTGGTGGGCCAAAACCCGACTGGTTTGACTGCTTCATTCCGGAGCAGCATTTTTGTGCTCGGCCATTTTTGATTGTAATTGTTGTCGATTGTCATTACATGTTTTCCCTGCCGTTGGATTTTGGTTGCCTGATTTTCGCTATACACACCCAACAACCCCCTCCTCCTGTTGCTCCCCCTCCTCGGCCCCCTTGGCCCCGCCATTGTTGCGGCATTTTTGTTGCGCGGTTTGTAGCGCGGTTTGTTTGTTGGCAGCGTCGCATTGCCGCGCCTGTCAACACAATTGTTGTACTTGCCGCTTGCTGTTGTCCTGGTGTCCTGGCCACTGTTGTTATTGCCGCTAGTTTCGCCATACTGGCCATTCTTGCTTTTGGCCAAAAACCACAGCCAAGAGAGAGCAAGAGTTATATCGCAAAATTTGCCGCTGCCGACCAGGCTTTTTTGCGAAATTAACGCGAATTGAGTTGTAAGCCCGGCCAAGTTGCCAGCCATGGACCAGGTACAGATTTATAGGGCCAATAGAATTGCCATCGAACAGAAGCTCCTCCTGCGGTGGCCAGCAACCGAGTTCGAGCACCACAATTGGCGTCAGCTTCAATCTGTTTCGGGCCCAAAACATTCTGTCTAATTGCCAGGCTAAAAGTTCTGGTTCGGATTTGGGGGTTTCGCAACTTGCATACAGGATAACTATTTGTGGCCTTGTTGACTCTAGCACATGTAGTTATTTTTTAAGGACTCGGACAACAATATGAACTCCGTAAGCTTTGAGCTTGAAATATTTTCTTGTCACAATTTAATTACATTTACATTTAAATTCTGAGCGTACCGAAAATGTACAGGGAAATGCGCAGAAAATTCCCCGTGAAATGGAAATGGAAGTTTCCTTTTCATCATTTAGCTAATTCGTAGCAGATTTCTTTTATTTTTCGCTGCTGCTGTCAAAGCCTTCTTGCCAGGATTTTCCAAAGGATTTGAAGCAGTTATTTTCCCCTGCCTTTGTGTGTGTGTGTGTGTATGTGTGTGTGTACAGTGGGCGACACCTTGGCTTCGGCCATCAAGTTTCGGCTGCTTTTCGGAAAAGATTTTGAGAATTTTGGGCACGTTCACGACGTTCAAAAGAGATTAAAAGCGTATAATTGTCGCCTTAGCAGCGCAACTTGGCCGCGGACGGCGACGGGGGCCGTGTGAAGTTGTGCGAAGTTTTTGGGGGCGTGGCCACCCACTTAGCCAGCCCCCCCTCCCCACTCCCTCTGGGCCATGGCCCAAAAGGCTGTCGGGCATGATTTAGGCAAAGTGTTCGGAGGCCTTCACTCCACTTGCGCCTGCGGCGGCGCCTGAGCGAGCAAATTTAATTTCCGTGACAGAAATAAGTTTTGCGCTCAAATGCACAAGGCCTCGGTCCGCCGCCGTGCGTGGCCAGTTTTTCTCGGGATTTTTCCACCGCTTTTCTTGCTTTTCTTTCTCGAGTAGATGGGATTTCTAGCCTGCTTCACGACTTGCTGGATTGCTGGCTTGTCGGCTTGCTGGCTTGACTTTTATTAAAAGCTCATTAAGTGGCGGGCCAAAGTTTTCCACCGACGCTCTCTGGCTGATCAATCTGTGCCCGCCGCTGATGGAGATAAGTTGGGCAGCGTCACCCGCAAATAAATCCATCCCGATTGCAGACTGTCGGGACGAGACCAATCCCAATCCCGCGGCGAGACCCAGCTCATCATTATGTGAGGTGACGTCTGCTGATGGTGACATCATCATTATGGCGTTAGGAAACTAGTTTGCCAAGGTGTGGGCAACTCCGCCTCCTGCGAAATTCCTGCACTTGGCGTCTTGGTTGTCTTCGAAGATGCCCAAGTTGCAAATTAGCTTGAATTTTCCATAATAATTTCAGACAGAAAATGTTAAAATATATTAGAAACAATAATACCATACACCAAGTTAAGGCTTTCCCAGCATTTGATGTACATATTCATATTTGATTTACTTTAATCGAAAGAATGTTATGGGCGAAAGAATACAGAACTTTAGACTGACAGAGGTATTACAAGGATGGGGCATACAATTTCTTTCAGTGCATCCTGCTCCTCAAGGTAAAGTCCCGACATCCTGACGTGACGTGACAACGAAAAGAGCCGAAGACTCAGCCAACGGCAGCCAATTTTTCAAACGCAGCGCTGAGCAAATCTACAGAAGAACTAAGAAAAATTGTGCGGTCCAAGCAAAAAGAGTCCTTGGCGAGAAAAAAAGCGCTGCGTGCCGTTTGAGGGGCGGTGGAGTGGAGAGAGGGGGTTGAAAGAGGTCCAAGGTCCTTGGCTGGCCCTTTGTTAGTTACCTTTTTGCGTCTTTTGCGCCAAATCAAAATGGCAGCAGCTCAACGCGTTCCGTGGCTGTCCGCTCTCAAGTGATTTACTTTGAAGGCGACTGACGACAAGGACGACTCCTTTAGTCCTTACTTGGCATTCATGACCAGGAGCACGGCACCACCCACCCCCGCACCCAAGTTACCCGTCATCCTCCTGTCGCCCTCACAAATTGGATATTTCAGCGGGTCCACTTGGAAGCTCCGTTTGCTTCGGTCGTGCGCAAAAATTTGCAGTCCTTCTGCTTGGCCAAAGCGAAGGCTCCGCTCCTGCAATCCTGCCCACATGTGGCACGAGTGGCAAGTGGCAAGTAGCAAGTGGCGTGTGGCCACAAATTAACTGAGATGAAACGGAAAGATGGGGGAATAATCATAATATAGACATGGTCAGCACAAAAAATGGGCCAACAGCAACAGAATAAAGTCCTCAGCTTCGTCTTTATCAGCACGACGCTCGAGTTGGTTAAAGATTTATTTTTTTACTTCTCAGTGGAGCTTGCTAACAATGAGGCAGTTAAAGTTGGCTTGGACATTTGAATATGGCTAATATTCATGACTTATATTACTTATATTACCACTAAATTCCCATTATAGTATTATTACTTAAATAACAATGGTAAAAACATATGTACACTCACTCGCATATCTCTGCGTACACATTATTGTATAGTATTAAGTTTAAAATTAAAAATAAAATGCAATATATTGTTCAATAATTCTAAAAAAAATGTCATATTATAAACAATAAATTAAAGTTAAGTTTAAAAAAATAATGGAATAATTATATGCATAAATGGCCGAACCATTGCTGTTCAAAGTTTAATTTTAAAATTGTGGTGTACGCAGAGATATGCGAGTGAGTGGATGTACATTTGTATTTAATCTATTCTTTATAGATCTAAGCCATATAATATATGTAGGTTCTATACTTAATAAAGGAAGGAGTGCTATTATATTCTTCAGTAAGATTCCAATTATTTCAAAAACCATTTATATAAAAGAGCAAGTACATCACAACATTCCAGGGTAAAGCAGGTATCTGTTCGTCGCAGCCAGTCTCTAAATTGTATTATTCCTCCTCATTTTTGAATTCCATTTAAAGTTTGTAAAAGCGAAACATCAATCTTGGCCCCTGAATGACTGACAGAAGCTGTTATATATGGCTGGGCTGCCGTTGCTCGTGTTGGGCGAAAATCAAGGAAAAGTGGGTGCCCGGGAGAAAGTGAGTGTAGGAACTTTCCCCCAGGGGGGTGGGAAAGGGAAAGGGGGCGTGGCCAGGCGGCAGGAAGTGTCAGGCAGTTGGGGAAACAAGATTGTGACTCATTAAATTACATTGCAAATGTCATTGTAAAGTAAGTCAAATGGGGTTGGGCCAGAGGGGCTAGGGGGGCTAAGGCCTGAAGTTGCTTCAGTGGCAGGCTCTGGGAAGACTCTGTTTTGTGTCCTTGTTGTGCGTATAAGCAACATTCATTTATTTATATATTACTTGCACCCCTCTCTCCACCTCCCCGCTGGCAGTTGGCACACTCTTCTGGCAGCAATTTAAAATGATAATTTACACAAATGCGCTTAAATAAATAAAACGCACCAAAAGCGAACCCCTCTCCCTCCCCCACTGCCGAGGTGTGGCGCCTACGATTGTCCTTAAATCACGCGTAATGAAGTTGTCCTTGTTGTGTTGCCTTTAAATTATGGTTGTTGTAGATCTGGCAGATCTTCCTGCCGCCTCGTCTTGTTTTTGCCTCGCCTGGCGTATTGTTTTTGCATTTTATCGCAGCGCATTTATTTTTGCATTTCAAAGTTGCTTTTGAGGCAATTGGAGCAAGCCATTAAAACCAGCCACAGGGCCTGCCACTTCGGGTGGCAAAGAACAGGGCCAAGAGAGCTGTTGCTACAAGGAAGCGGCCTTCGGGGGACGGGCGAGGTGTCAAGTCATTTGCGCCGGACTTCCATTACGTAAATGGGCGCAATCCGGCGAGGAATGAATTCTAAAAGGGAAATTGCTATTTTTTAATTGAGTCACGGATATGTTTACGCAAAGCAGCGACTAAAAAATAATCATTGCTTATTTATGAAGGCGATGTGAGGAAGAATTCAGTAAACAAAATGTTTAGTTTTGCTTTAATTTTAATGAAATGTAGATGCAAACCAGTTAAAAATAAAATGCTAAGCCAAAAGTGAATAGTTTGAAATGCAAATATTTTATTTATATAAATTAGGATATAAAGTGTATGGTTTTAAGTAATGTGAAACTCAGGGAAAATATGCAGATATAGAAATAATACGACCAGACTTGAGTTTATGAATTCACTTACAAGCGATTACGTAAAGTAAAATACTTCACTAAACATTTAAAAGTTGAGCTGTCGAAGAAACTTTAACAGGTCTGGGGATGAAATTGAAATTTCAATGGAAAAAAGGCACGAGGCGGTGGTATCAACTCGCTTCAAAGAGAATTCCACGACATCTGACATTTCGAGGTGAACTTATTCGCCCGCAAATGGAAACTTTTTGCTCCTTTGACTGCAGTGCAGCAGTTTTAGCCAATTCCGAGTTAAACGTTTGCCATTTGTCATTTGCTCACCTGGGTGACCCCGGGAATTCCCACTCCACTGACTACAACGCCTCCCCTCATCAGGCAAACAAATGTCCAAACTTCTGTCTCCGCTCGCCACCTGCCTCTGTCCTTCTCTGTCTTTCTCTGTCTCGAGAGTCCCCACACGAAGTGGCTTTGTTAACGCCCCACAGTTTTGGCCCCGATGCGTGTGCAGTGTGCCACGCCCCCTGGAGGTTGCCGCCCCCTCGAGGCTGGGGCGAAATACATGTTTACCGCGCGCAAAGGCAACGCAAAACGTAAACTGACATTAACTTTGGTCGCATACAATATTTTTCACTCAAGGTTGTTCTCGGGGTGTGCCCCCGCACCAAGGTCCTCGAACCAGGAGCAACCTACCAACGAGCGAGACTCGCAGCAGTGGGTCACGAGTTGACCCAAAAAATCTGGGATACCAAGGTGCTGAATAAATGAGAAGGGGTTCAGACAAAACAGAAGTTAAGACCCAACGAACTGATTACTGCTTGTGATAGATTCGGAATCCATTTTACAAGTATGCAAGCATAGTAATATATGAAAGAAATATGTTACACAGAAATTGGAAATCTTTTCATGATTTTTTTTTTATATTTTTGGCTCCTTGTAACACGTGTTTTCTCGGCAACTAAACAATAATATGCAACAGCAGTTGCAACAATTTTCCATTTATTCATACAGTCAACATGCTTTAGATAAGTCGACATAGATAACTTGTACTTATAACTTTGCCAGAATGGTAGATACTCTTATTACACTTTCCTAGGATTTTAAGAAAAATATTTAAAAATGTACGATTTGTAAACTACTTAAAATAAAACTATTAATATATGTGGGTTTAAAATTTGACGTTAATAAGATACCAGCTAAAACTTGGATGTATTTTTATAAATTGCATGGCAAACAAAGAATTTTGTATGAATTAGTTGGTGTAATAACCTGGAGCTCAGGGAATATACTTCACTGTAGAGTAAAATGCAAGGTCGAAGAAACGCCAGTGGAGGAAAATGGAAAAGCGTAAGGAAAGAAAAGCGAGTCCCGCTCGTAGTTGACAAAATATGAAACATGCTGGCTTCCGCTGCTTTCTTCCCGCACTTTTGTACTCCAACTTTGCTCCAGGTTATTGCAACAAAATGTCAACTGAGGGCCATAAATTGTGTCAGTCTGGCAAATTTTCACAACACTTTTTTCCGCCATCGTGGCTGTTGACATATTTGAACAACTATCTAAAGGTGAAGCGGCAAAACTTTGATTTCCCGCCCATAAACGCAGGCAGCGGGGGTCGGGAAAAAAGGACGCAAACAACACGTGTATATAGTTTAAGTGCCCTGAGTTGCCAGTTTATCCCCGGGACCATCAACCCTGTATCCGAACTCATCGCGATTGCTTTTGCGCTACGCCTGTCGCATATTTTAAATCCCCAGTTGAGTGGCAATCAAACCAGAGCCAGATCCAGAGCAACTCCTGCAACTGGAGTCAACTCCCACTCCCACTGCCACTCCCACCAGTTCAGTGCCGTTCAGTGCCACCCCAATGACCTCGGCTAAGTCCCCTTTGCCCATTTCCACTTTCGCCCACTTCCACCCACCGTTGCCACCTTCACATCGCCACCCACTCTGCCAACTCCTTTGCCACCCAATCTTTGCCACCCGCTTCTTTTCAGCTGCTCAACTGCTTCTGGCTTAATTAAACAAGCGCAGCCTCACCTCAACAACGGGACAGATGAAGAAAAGCTGGAGAAGGACCTCAGCCGGATGAGTTCGCCAACTTTTAAAAATGATAATAATTTGCTTTTACCCCCAGCGAGAGTTTAGCGTGGTCGTGTGTTGCGAGCATTGCAAGAAAAGGCTTTCAAAAAATGTTTAGCTTAGAAAAAATGTAGTCACTAACTGATTTTAAGAGCAATCATTAAATAAACATTCCCACACATATGTAGATGGTATATAAAATATATAAACCTTTAGCTTTTAAAACAATATATACTTAAAAGTTGGAAATATAATACAATTTAACTAACCCTAGATCAATTGGAATTTTATTTTACTTATTAATGATTTACTTATTAATATTTTTCCCCGTTTCTGTAAATTAATGAAATCATTGTTAGGATTGTACAAATACTTATTTACTATATGAGAAATGACAGTGTACTCCCAGCTCCTTCATTTGCACTTCATCCCCCTGGAGCGGGATGTTAGTGACACTTGCTCTGTGGCTGTTTTGCGTGTTGGCCACACCACCTACACCACCCGCACCACCAGCGATCCACTCATTGTGGTGCTGTGGCTGCTTGGACCAACAATGTCTCCATCTTGTTACGGCCATAATTATATTTGACTGTCGTTAGGCCGGGCATTGTGTGCTGCCCCGAGTCTATGATGATGGCAATGGTTGCGGCCCAATGCCCACCAGACGTGGCTAATCCAGGTGGTCATCGTCCTCGGGTTTTATTTAATTTCTATTTTGTGAGCAGCTCGCTCGCAATTTGCAATTTACAAGGGCGCCGGGGGAGCTGGGCCCCCTTGTCCTTTACATCTCGTTTTGTCTGAAATTGCTTTGTATCCTCCACTCGACTCCTGCCACCCATCCAAACATCCACCCATCCACTCTACTCCCCTCACGCCACTCGCCACTTGCCACTTGCCGCTTGCCACTCGAGCATCGTTCGCTTTGCTCAAGTGTCAAATCATTGCCTGATTGTTGCACCCTTTGTTGGGCCATAGAAGGGGTTATTGGGTTCAGTAGTATTTGCATTACATAGACCCTAATTAAATGGGAAAATAGCAGGACCACCAAACTTACTTGCTTCTTAACGCAATAAAGTGTGTGGGGAATGAAGAACCTCCTTTATTATATTGCTCATTTGCATATCCACATTATTGCCATAACTCGGTATATGCGCTTCTAATGTGCATATTGCATTTTAGATATAGTAATCTAGGGTATGCATCGGTGCAATTTAAATAAAACGCGATCTGGAGTATCGCCACTTGTTTGTGTCGCCTTTGCAGGACTCGTTGCACGGCCAATTGCACGCCCAAGTGGCGAGGCAGCGTCAAAAGCGGGAAAGCAGAATGAAAAGTCTATGGAAATCGGGCAAATGCATGGGCCCTTTGTTGGCTCACGGGATTGCAAATGGCTGCGGCGTATTAGCACCTAGCGCACCTGGGATGGCAACTCGAAACTGGTAACTCGCAACTGGCAACTGGCAACTGGCGACTGGCAAGGAGCATCCTTTCACCTGCTCATCTCCTGGGCAACAACTGCGTGCGATTTACGCCTGATTTACCCGAGAATCGCATTTTGAGACTTGGCTGTCTGAATGGCCACGAAGAAATGGGACTTAAGCGGAAATCGGTCGATGGTCGGGGACTTAACGCGATCTAAATAGAATTCCAGTCTGCAGGGATTTGATTAATACCTGGAATTATTGTGTTGTCAATCGCCCAATGACATTGAAATTTAGTAAGCTGATTTGCATAAATAATGACCAATGTGTTGTTGGTATTCAGTTAAAGGCATCTCTCGAAGGACTTTAATATATAAATATATATATATATTCAGGAAGCCTTGAAGGCTACTCTCTAAAAGGCAACCATTTCTGCTCAACTGCTGAAGAATTGCAGAATAATTTGCAAAAGTGAAGCGGCAGAACTAAATGAAAAGACACCGAGATGTACCAATTTGGAAGGAACACAGATAGCTCTTTAATTAAACTAACCGAACCGGCAGGCAGTCTTTCTGGCCAAAACAAATGCGGCTGCCGCTCTTGTTGAGCTTTCATTACCGGCTAAGTGAAATTCCTAATGGATTCTCCAGACGCCTCAACTCGTCATCGTTCGTGTCGAGGTATGCGAATGTATAAATTAAAATCTAAATGCAGGCAGCGTGAAAATTTCGTTTAAAATGGCAAAATTAAATACAGATGCACTCACATGCTAGCCAGACAATTTGCTGGGGCGTTGGCAAAAAGCAGTAAAGAGTGGAGATTTTCCTACTGGTTTCTTCTCCTCTTTTTTTTTTATTTTTTGTTGGCCGCTCTTCTCTGTACAAACAAATTTAATTTATTCGTGCAACTTTTTCATGCCGAATTTACGAGCGAGTGCAGGAGCTGCAACAGAAGCGGAGCTCAGCTTGGTTTGCCGCGGATGATTGTGTCCTTGCACATCCTGCAATCCCAGAAACCTCCAGCTCCTGCTTCTCGTGCTCCTCCTGCTTTTCCCAGTGCCGTGCCCATCTGAACCGTGTAAGCGTCATAGCCACGTCAATTTATTTATTTCTGGATTTCAGTTTTTAGTTTTCCGTACGTTTTCCCACCGAATATTTTTACAGTGGGTCGGCTTTGGGATGGAAACGGGTGCCAGTGGTGGGGTGTTTTTCGCAAAAAAAAAACTGGCAGGGGAGAAGATTAATTGCAAACGAAGTTAAAATACCCTGTACATATAGTATACTATAGGATTAAATTCATGTTTGTAAAATGAATCTCGGATATATAATAGTTTTATTGATATGAAATATGGATACTAATGAAAAGATTACATATTGTGTTTTAAATAAAAATAAAATAATACCATTTTATACTTTTATCCGGTATATATACTGTTATATAGTAATAGTACAAAGTTATTGGGTAGGTCCCATCTTTTGGCTGTTAAATGATCATTTTTGACTAGAAACCAATGGTTTCCTGTCGTTTTAATTTCCCATTTCCTCATCCAGTGGCGATACCAGTTTTCAGGGTATTGACAGAAAGCAGCAGAAAAAAAAAAAAATTCTGCGTTGAAATGGCGTTGCCAGACCCTGGGAGAACCTGGGAGAAGCGAGCAGTCGGGAGTTGGAGTTGAGTCTCTCGTTGCGCTGGGCGCGTTAAAATTTCGTTATTATGTTGACAGAATTTTTGCTATTTTTACTTGAAAGCTTAACCAAGCACACGCACACACACACGCGCAGCCACACACACACACATGGGGTCCGTGGGGTCCTGGTCCTTCGGTGTTATTTTGGTGCTTCCCCAAGCTTGTTTTTTGGTTGGCTGGCCGTGGCCCCCACCGACCTTTCAGCTCCCTGCCCCATTCCCTGTCCCTCGCACTTCTCCTGGCCATTTCCTGATCCGTCGTCGCCTGTCAGTGATATATGTAAAATATTTCCTGTGGAAAAAACAGAAGCAGCAGCGGCAGCAGCAGCCACCAACTGAGCTATTTTGCGGCAATAAGCATGAAATTTAAATGAGTGCTGTCCCTGGCTCCCACAACCCCACAATCCCGCCACCCCGCAGTTTTCCCGCTTTCCACGCATTTACTTAATCCCCTTTGGAGCAGTCTTCATTTGAGTACCATTGGGTTATTATTTCATCTCTCTCTCTCTCTCTCCTCTTCGCATTTTTTCCATCTGCACGCACCGCTTGCAATTAGTAGTGAACTGGTTGTGCGGAGGCGTGGAGACCGTGCCACGCCCCCAAAGCCCCCTTTTGGACAGCTGTAGAGGGGGCGGGAATATGCGATAGATCATATTTTGAGTATACATATGGAAAGCCTATGGAAAACTAACGTGGAAAAACTTCTTGTAGCATTCAGTTCAGTAGATTAAATTGTACATGAACGAAAACAGATGGGGGCTTGTCAATAAGACACGAAATATCATCAGAATCTTTTATTTTGCAACAGTTAAAAGTACGCAGCATTATAAAAATACCTCATAATCAGCTTAAAAACATCCCATAATAATTTGCTTTAATATATATGGCATGGTTAAACTTTACTTTACTAATATTTTTGTGTACAATAAATTTGATGTGAGCCAGGGTTAAGAATTGGTAAAAATGAACGATTTGTTACTCAAATATTCTCGAATACGAATACTTCGTATTTACATAAAAATACATAAATATTTGCATCTTCCATTTATTCAAGCATTGCAAAACAATATCTAACACTTCAATATTGAACTCTGTATGCTCCAACAATTGAATTTCTAATCAGATGAAGTGTACTTAGCCAATTTAAATGCAACGTTTATTAGAGGCAAAAATGTGAGTAGGAAAAACAAAAGGGCATTTAAGCATAAACAAAAACACATTTACAAATTTTCCTCGAAATTGGTTGGGTTTTTGTGAATGGGAATGGGAATGAGAATGGGAATGGGAATGGTCTGAATCAATGCCCAAGGGCTGGCCGAAACCCAGTTGCAACTTTCATTAGAGCTGAAGAAAGATATTGTGTACTGCTGCGTTTTTATATCAGGGTCTGCGGTTGTGCGAGTATTTGGGGGAAAAGCTAAACAAAAGCAGCATTCAGATGTACACTGATTCGTGTGTTTTTCTATATTTCTTTTATTTATTTATTTATAACATTTAGAACAAACGTTAGTTAACCGCCTTTCGTTGGGGGAGCTGAGCGAAGGACCTGCGAATCCTGACAGCTGTGTCTGTCCATCTCCGGATGTGTGTGTGTGTGGGTGTGTTTGTGAGTTTTGGGTCACGTCGAGTGCAAGCCAAATGCGCTTAGGGTTCTTTTCTCAGCCACCCAGCAACCCCAACTAAACACCACCCTCCACTACTCAGAATGTGCGTTGAGAATGCGCTTACACAAATTTCTGGTATTATGTTGCATACTTTTTGGGGTAATTTATGATTTCCAAGCACATGCCCGTGAGGCGGGCGGGTTGAAAAAGCAGCAGGACTCGGATTCGGGGGCTGAAACTTTCGGGTGGGGCTTTAGCGAAAGAAACCTCCCCCGCGCCGCACAGCAAAAAGTAAAACAAATGATGTTTAGTGACGTGCAAGTTTTTGTGTGAGCTGGAAATGGAACCACATTCGATTGTCTGGCGAGGGCGAAATGGGATAACAGGATAAGATAAATAGAGACAAAAAGTTGAGGGCACATAGACCGGAGGGTCCGGATTTGCTGGACACATATGTATATGTATAGGTAGGTGGGGTATGAGGGATTGGGGACTGGCGAAAGCTTACTAAACCGTTTTACAGGGTTTTGCCATCGGCGTCTTTTCTTTCAGTAAGCCCAGATGCATTGAACTTTTAAGTCGAAAGGCCGAGTCCGAGTTCGAGTCCGCAGCAAAGTAAAATCCTTTTCGGTTTCCATTTCAATCAGAGCTGAAAGCGTTCAATCGCGAGCATCTAACGATGCCACCGAATCCACCGCTTCCTTTTCAGCGGCCAGTCAGGGGCTTCTCGTCATTAGCTTTGAACTTGGCACTGCAGGACCATCGGGGCATGGCAGAGATCAGAACAATTAATGCGACTTCTTGCGGCTTCCTGTAGGAGCGGCCCTCCAGCTACACTGAAAGAAACATGTCAGGCACTTCAAATTTTAAAGCTTTTAATGATATATTATCGAAACAATCCTGTAACCTATGGTGATCATGAACCGTTCTTAAAAGCAAGTTAAGTTCGTTTAAAGGTCTTAAAATATAACGAAGTTTTATTGTTCTTTGGGATTCTGATATATAGTTTTAAAAGTATTAAATTTCAAACGTTGATGGCAATAACTTAGATTCAAATGTAATAAAAGTCGGCATTAACTGCAGTTATTTTTTTTTTTATTAATATTTATTTTGTGAAGAATCCTTACATCATAATATTGTAACTACAGATAGTTAAAAAAGTTTATAGTTAAAGATGTTTGCAGCGACCCAGAACTATATCATCTTTACAAATATTAATACATAGGAAACTATACAAAACATTTATGCTCAGAAAGAGGACCTAGTTAATTAATTAAAATTTTTGTCAGCATTTAAATCACTCTTTTTTCTTCAAGTGGGTGCGTAGCAAGTGAGGCGTTCATCCGTCGCAGGGTTGTCGTAATAGGGATTGTTCTAGGCCTTGGTCGGCCAGGGGTTGGTTGGGATTTGCGTTGAGGGAAGTTCATTAAAAAATCTCATCAAAAAGCAAATGCCACTTGCTGCCGCTCACTTGCTCGCCTCGCATTTCCCATTTTCCATTTCCCTGCTGCCCGCGCTGCTGCTGCTGCTGCTTTCCTTGGCCTTTGCATATTTATGATGACTGACAAATCAAAAATGCAAATAAATTTCAATTTCTAACTTGCAGACGGCATACAGGCGCACTCGCATTCGCACACACACAAACACACACTCGAACAGAGGCGGTGTGGGGGGAAAGGACACACGCACAACATGACAGTTACAATTACTGTTGGAGAATGGGGACATCAGGCAGCAGTCGGAAAATGCCACAAATCATGTCGAGATCGAGAACGAGAACGAGATGCAGACATGGGGCTATGCCACTCGCTCGTCTTATGCATATTTATGAAAAGTGCAGTCAAGTCTTGTCAAGTCAGCGGGGATGAGTTGCTGCTGCGTTGTTATTAAATAATCATTTTGTTGTAATAAATTTCAATTTGATTCCATGCCAAATAAGTGACAACTTCATTTGCAAGCCGGACTGCCCCGGCACTTAAAGCTCTGCAATACTTTCGAGACCCTTAAATATTTAGGCAGCAAAGTGAATTAGTTTCGTTTTACAAACTGGACGCAAAAGGGAGAAAATGCAAAACTATTTTAGAGGCGATGTGGGAGTGTGGGAGTATTGCACAACAAACCGAATGAAATTGTAATTAAGTTTGCATGGCAAATGAGTGGGGTGGCTCAAAAAATGCAAAAGCGAAGGAAAAAAAAGAAACATGCCAAAATACCTGGCTAGTTAAATATTGATGCACAAACATTTTTACGTCTGCTCAAACAAGGGAAAACATTTTCGCCCAAGTACATGGGGGCCATTTCTAGCTAAAATTGTATTTTTACCACAGCCAAAAGTTAAAACTCAAACCGATATCAGTGTAAAAATGGGGCAAACCAGAGCAGGAACAGGATGCGAATTGTTCGAAATGTCCGAGTTGTTGCCAATAACGATGGGTGTGGAATACTGTGCAGGCATTTGAATCCAGAGGCCAGAATCCAGAACCCAGACCCCAGAGTTTCGAGACAAAAAGAGAACAGGGGTCCTGCCAACAAGGATCTGATTGAAATGGTCAGACGTAGCTGCGTGGCACGGCATGTCCTGCAGGCATTTCATGTAGGAGATTTCGAAACGTGGAATTGGAACCTCAACATTTTTTGTCACCTGTTTGCTTGCCTCTGCAAACTACATAGAAGCCGAGCAACACCTGACATCCAGTGGCCGTGACAGCAACACCCGTCAATACTTGAAGGCATTGCATCCATCTCACCCACAGCCAGCTTGGTTTTTTCCTCTTTTGGCCAGAAGATGATTATTTGACCAAACAGAGGTAACATATTGAACCTAATTTCAACGGCATGCCTGTCACGAGTGCCGGGAGATGAGGGCATGGAGGGAATGGATTACATCGAAACCAGAGAACAGACGCAGAAGAGGCTTATAACATCCAGGAGACTGAAAGTTGGCTAATTGGAGGCCACAAAGAATAATTCGACTGCCACAAAAAGTCCTGGATACCTTGGATTCACTTAATGCTGTTCTAAGTTGAGTTAAGGTGCTTAAGTTGTAGTATATTACATTTTAAGTCAAGTCAACTAGTACGGCTTATATACATATATGCTTTTAAATAAACATTTTAATAGTAAGAGACTTACAGCATTAATTTATAAATACCACATCTTACTCTGATCCTGATCAGGAGATAAAGTGAAATTTTATTCAATATTTATTTCCCTGCCAACCCATTCAAGTTATCGAATTCGAAAATCAGAATTCAAACACATTCTGCAATCAGCAAAGAGCTTCAATTAGGTATTCCAGCCATTTGCCAGCTTAGATAAAATCAACAAGAAATTCGAGGAAGGCGAGACTCGAGAAATTCGAGCCCAGGACTATACGAGTATGTCACACCGGAAACCTGTTGAAATCAAAGGGCCTGCAGAGGGGAAGGGGGGTTAGAGACGAGTTAGAAGCAAGCACACACGCACTCTTCAAATTTGCAATCGATTTCTAACACATTTTGGCATTTAAGACCAACACTGGAGCAGATACTCCCATTCGACTTGTGTATCTTGCAGATACACTTACATCAAAGTTGCCTCAGATGGCTGTGGGGGCTTTCGGTGCCGCATTCGATCGCATTAAACAAAGTAAACACAATTATTTTTATGTGCAAAATGTGGCAAATGGCAGCCGGCAATTTTTAACTGCTGCGGCAACACGTGTCGCATTTTTTTGCAGCTTTCCTCTTTTTTCGGTTAGCCATTGGGTCCTTTGCCACAAAGTATGCTACGCAAAAATGTCCTCTTATCACACACAGACAAAGCAGCAACAACAGCAACACCAACACCTAAAAAACACCAACGACACCACACCAGCGATTTTCAGTTTTTCTCTTCGTCTGTTTGTTTGTTTTGGTGTTGAATATTTCCCATTTTGTTTTTCCGCCACGTCTCCTGTTAACGAGATGCGCAACACAGGCAGAAAAAAATATATTTAAATAAAAAAATAAATAAATCAGAGAGAGACCCCAAATATGCTGAATGGCCGGAGAGGGCGTGCCAAGGGCTGTGGACTGTTAAAAATTATGCAAATGATTGAGCAAATTATGTCAGAGAGGCATTTATACTGGGCACACATACATACATACATACATACTATATATCTGTATCTGTATATATCGCCGCTGACCCTTGACCCTCCTCCCTTTTTGCCACTTTCTGTCCAAGGCAGCAAATGCCGTCAATTGAAAAGTTGGTAAACAAAAAAACAAAGGGAGGAAAAACAAAAAATACAAAACAAAACGCACAAAAATAATTTGAAGAAAATATTTTTCCTTCTTGCCATTGGCAATATATTATTTGTGAACCAAATTATGTATGAAAATGGTTTTTGGGGCACTGGAACCTAGCATTCTGCCCACCTGTAAACTCTGATTTTTGGTTTTGCTAATTGGGAAAGACTGAACACTTAATTAGACATCTTTATTACTGACAGAAGTTTAAATAAGCCCCTGGGATGACGTACATCAGAATCAGTGTACATTTGATATACGAGTATGTAGCCAAATCACGTATTTGCTGATTTGGGCATTAAGGTATTTGATTTGTGATTTGGAATTTCATAAGGATTATGCAATAGTTGGCGGCAAACAGTTGGCAATAGAGCATCCGCATCCGTGTGTTTTCGATAATTAAGCTGTCATAAGCACGATTAGCGCAACATAAGCCAACAATAATATCAAATATATTTGCGCATTTAAGCTCATCACAAAAACCCCAGAAAACTAATTGAAAATTGCTGGCGAAACCATGTTTTTGGTTATGTTTTGGCTCCACGGCAGCAGCTTACATTGTCATTTTCATAATTCCATTTTAATCCACAAATTACGGGGGAATAAAAATTAAAAACTCGAGAACTAAAACCAGTAAAAAACGAGGTTCGGGTGAGAAACGAGAGCGCAATGCGTGTTCTGCATATTTCAATTTGTGTAATGCGCCGTGCAACTTTTGTTGCAAATTAATTTGCCACAAAAGTTGACTGCGAAAATATGGCCAAGGCAGCGCTGCCACAGCGCAGCAGCAGCACGCACGTGTAACCTTCTGGCCAAAAACAGTGTTACCAACAATGGATTTTTTAGTTTTTTTTAGTCAAAGGCAGCATCTTTACATATGCATAATATAGGTAGTATTGCAATATAATTAAATTTTGGATTAACAAAAGTTCACTATTTGTAGGAATATGTAGCAAGCATATTCTTCGAAATTAGCTGCTTTATCGTAAGTTTCTTTTGTAGATCATAGGAATATTATTATATATATTATACATATTAATGGTTTAAGTGACTAAGGATAAAATAATAGATTAAGTATGGTATAGAGATATAAAATTGACATATATTTTGTTGTAGGAAAATTCTTTGATAAACAGTTCCAATATAGTTGCATAGAACCACTGCTTTCTACTTCCACTGCTAGGCAAAAGGCACAATATCCTTAATTTGCGATGGTGCGAAAGTAGCCGATGCCGCACCACTCGAAACGCACCGCTCTCTGCGGCTGCTCTGCCCCACCGAGCAACTCTAAGCTCGCACCTCTCACTTGTAATAACCGCAACTTAGTTAACTAAACATGCTGACAGCGGGCAGGGGGCGTGGCAGCCGCCTCGGCTTGTTGTGCCGCCCCCCATCCCCCTGCCCCCTTTGAGCCCAAAATGTGCGCTGAAGGAAATTGCAAACAAAATTGCAACTTCCTGTCAGCGACAAAAACTTTTGCTTGTGGCGCCAATGTTGCCACTTCCGTTTAGACACACACACACTCTCGCACTTGCACTCGCATCTGTATCTGTGTGTGTGTGTGTCTGGGAAACCCCTAAGTGCAGTCGGTTATTCATATGCAAACGCCAGGCTCCCGTTTGCCATGTTTGGCAATCAAAATATTTCACTAAATTGCACTGACCCCGGCGACATACGAACATAGCTAAAATATTAAAAACATTTTTGCTCCAGACGAAAGCATTTGACAAAACGTGACCAAGTCGAGCTCTCTTCTCGATTCCAGCTATGCAAATGAAAATACGAAAAATAATAATAAAATATTCGTTTTGCCCAGTTGGGGGCCGGTCGAGTAAGTGTGTAAGTGTAAAATTGAATAAGAAATATAAGCAAACTGACCGCAGGGCCAACATCCTTGCTCCCCGAAAATGAAGCTCCTCCCCTTTTTTTCATCGCACAGTTTACGACTATTTTATTTGCCCACCACAATTCTTGATGTTTCTGTTGCTGCCGCTTTTTGGCCCAGTTGCCTCGAAGTGTGCCACGTTTTGTTGACTGTTTGATTGAGCCAAGCAGATAGCACAGGACACTGGACCCCTGAAGAAAAGATATCCTGTAGGCTCGGGTGCCACTTCAAAGTTTGGCCACTGCTCGAAAGAAACAAACAACTGGCCCAAACAAAAATTAAAAATAAGTGCATAAAAATTATAAAAGTTTACTTTTGGGCGCGCCTTTTTTCGCTTCTTTTAAGGCATTGTGAGTCTTGCCTCCTCAAGTGAAGAAATTGTGAGTGTAATTTCTTTTTAATATTTGTTTACCGTTGCCAGGTCATTGAACCAAGAAAAGTGCAGAGTAACTTTATAAAATACTTATGTATGTACGACTTATGAAATTGCAGGCACAAGAACTAAATAATATTTTATTAAATAATTAAGACACCCAACTAGTGTGTTTTGGATTGTTGGTGCTGTGGCAACGATTATTAAATATTTAAAGTTTATTAGTTCCTACCACAATACTCACAGCCACAGCAAACCACATCATAAACAACAAAAGAGAATCTGTACATTTGTACAAATTAGATTTTAATAACTTATTTGAAGGTGCCACTCAATTTTTTTCAGATGTTGACAATGGATTTAAATAATTAGGTAAATAATTAATTTTTTAAGCCCTAAACTCTTTACAGTTTATTAATTAATTGCACCTATTAGTTAAGTCAGAATGTTATTAATGGCGAGTAAATAAAAGAACTAAAGTCAAATGAACCATTTCGCTTTCACTTCTGGTCCAAAGGGATAGTTACCCGTAGTCAATGAAGGCCAAAAACATTTAATAAACTGCTTTCACATGTCAAAATATCATAAGCTGATCTATTTATACTTAAACCGTTTAAAGGTCGATTTCTATCGCTCAAAGGACTCACTCCCACGTCGAAGGTGTCAGTCGGTTTAAAAATAATATTTAATATACCAAAGCCCGCTGGATGTGACACAAAAATCTTGACACCTTTCGACCAGCCACGTGTGACTCCTACAATATTTATCACTGACGAAAGCGGAGGAAATACAAAAAATGCAGGGAAGCCAAACAACATTCGAGGAGTGAAAAACCACGCATTAAATTTTTCTTATTAAATATTTAATAATGCGTGGGCGAAGAGGAAGCACCTTCGAGTCCTGCCAAGGATTTCGGAGACCCACTGAGTCCTTTTGTGTGTGTGTGTGCCCATGTGCGAGTGTGTGCGCGCGTGTGTGTGGTTGTGCGTCTGTATTAATGGCCGAATTATGACGGAACGTACTTGACATAGCGCCTGACCAATTGCCCGGGGCACCCTGTACCTGGCCTGAACAGATTTCCATCGGCGGACATGCGTCGAACTTCTCTTCCTTCATTTTCCTGTGTACACAGAAGTTGAAGCGCCAAACGCTGACAATAGAGCGAAGAGAGCAAAGAGAGCCAGCAGCTGAGCACGCATTCAGCGGAGAGCCAGCGGTTAAATGTTGCCAGCAACATACAAATGATGCCAAGCTGTGGCCCAAATCCAAGTGGACTCCCCTGCACCCCCCCAAAGAAAGAAGCAGCGGGGAAGGGGGGGAAGCGGGGAGGGGGAAGGACCCCCGAGAAAATAATGATTTCAGCTGCTCCTTTGGGGGCACAGTCCAGGCAATTGCTTTGTTGCCGAAAACGAGATTCGGAGTTAGGGAAATACAAATCTTTGATTAATTGTTTGCCATCTAACATGACATACCATTTACAATGGCCACGTGCTCTTTAAATATTTATATGGATATTTCAAATGCGAATCCAAACTGATTTCGAAAACATGTCGGCAGACAGGCATAAATCATTTAGTCGGACAATCTGCTGCTCAAAAAACGAATGAAAACATTGCGAGGACCTGATTACAAGGAAACCAACATAGCGTTGTAGTTAATCTTCTTTTATTTTGGGTATAAGTAACTTGAACAAAAGCATCAATATTGAGTAATCAAATATGGGGAGTAAAATTCGTTTTTACTTCAGTAAATAATTTTGAAGGGAAGTCTAAAAATGAACTTAAGCTCTGGAAATTTACAAACTAGAAATGATTTTCGCCTATGGCAGAAAACTCTGAAAAATGAAAATGTTTTATTCTAGATATTTCTTACATACTTTGTAATCCTTAGGCTACTTTCCCCTGAATTCTATGTATTTACCATGGCTATTGTTCCTAATTTTAGACTGCTTCTGCATCTGTTTTCATTTTCGATTTCATTTTTATTCGCCACCCTTTCTTCCCGTCCTGCCAAACTGCTTCTATCACTCCTTCTGTATGCCATCTTTGTCCCACTGATGGATATAAACATTAAATTTGATTTGGTCACGTTTCCGAGCTTTGTTCCACTTATGGCTCATTTTGATACGGCATCCTGGGCGATCCACGCAATCTCAGCCCGCTCCACTCCGCTCCGCTTCCTTCTTCATCTGCATTCCTCCGCATCCTGTTCCTTGTGATGCTAATGGACACACAGCCATCATAAAATAATTGACGCCTCTAATGGACGTGGATATAAATTGGGATGTGTATGTGGATGTGAGGAAAGCTTCCTCTATCGCTTTACCTTAAATAAACTAAGGTTGGGATTGTGTGTTTTGGACATTTCCAGTTAGAGAAAACCAAAGAGTCCTATTTCAATAGCATACCAAATTATGTTGCTATAAATTCAAAAACATATTACTAAAGCCGACTTTCTATAAAAGAATTACAGCATGAAATGTATTTGAGTGCATATCTGAATCTTACAGATTGCTTTCGGTGATATTTGACAACAAAATGAGGTTTTCAATCTGTGATTTCTTTTACCAATCTCGCAGGACAGGCTACAGCAGCTGAAACTTGGCTTGCAACTGGAAACCAGTTAAGGGCCCCCGCCCAACTGGATGCATTCTTGCATATAAATTACAATCCAGCGCAGGTTTGTTACTCCAGAGCAGTCGAGGGCAAAACGATCCCAAACGAGACAGGCCAAGGATCCGTCAGATCGGAAGATTAAAGATGCTGAATTGACAGCTGCAGCCGAGGACAAAAGAATTTATAAGCAGTTCCAGTTTATCGGCGGACCCCTCGGATTGAGACAATGTCTCAGGGCGCGTCTTGACTTAATAGCCAAAACCAGGAGGAGATGTATTGTCGAACGAGCTCTGGCGGAGAATGTCAAAGGGAAGAGCTGTCTCGTCGCGCAGCTTTCTGCAGTCTCCTGATGACATTCTCCAAGCCAAGGAGACGTGGAGACAAGGAGACGGGCCAAGTTGAGTTGGCAAGGAAATGCGGATTGCAGTGGTGGTAGGCAAAGTACAGACACATCAACGGCAAGTTTTGCCAGCTGCTTGCTGCTGTTCACTACTTTTCAATTTCCGTTTTGTGCATATGAAAACAGAATTGAATTTTAATTCCAACATTGCAATTGACACATGACAAGGATGCTGGCTGGTTGGCTGGCTGGCTGGTTGGCTGGCTCGCAGGGGAAGGCATTCAAATTGAAATGCACGAAAGCAAAATAAACCATGTGGCACAAGAATACAAATTGATCAAACACAAAATAAGGACGAGTCTGCAGCAATAGCATCATCATAAAAAGTGGTTTTCCCAGCCACTCACAACTAAAACGAGCCAGCATAAAACAAGGACCATTTCCCAGGAGCACTCCGCCGGGCTCATCATTCCATGTGGATGTGTGTCGATGAAATGGATGGTGGTAGCCAGGCAAAGGACGAAAATCTGCAAATCAAATTACAAAAATCATAGCGCACAATTTTCACACGGCTAGTGCACGGGGGAATTGTCACCCATCCCCATCACCAGTACCATCCCCATCCCCATTCACATCTCATCCCATTGCCCCTCCCCATGGCCGATCTCCAGTTCCCCAAACGAATCCAAACGAAACCAATCCCAACCCAGAGCAAAGCCAGCCCAACCAACCGGCCGGCAAATAGTCAGACGTCAAATGATGTAATGAAATCAAACAGAAGCGGAAACAGCAGTAGAGGCCCAAGCAGTCGGATAGTTTCAACTGCACGAAGTGGGGATATACTCGTACATATGTATTTATAATTTGCGGACAGTTGGGCTTGGCTGGATGGTCACTTCATTTACACAGAAAAGTATTGAAATAAATTAGAAATATTTCAAATAGCCTAAAATAAGTTGTGATGAACTATGAACTTAATCTCATTCAATTCGAGCAAAGTAAAATAAGGTACTTCTATAAGCAAGACCAGCTTAAGCTACACTAAGATACACCCAGTTTAGGCTTCACTGTAACAGCACTCACTGGCCATGTTTGATGAACGACTAACTAGTGCGGCCCTTCGTCCACTCCTGGTCCTGCTCCTGATCCTGTTCCAGTCCTCGTCCTCGTCATCGCCATCGCCATGGCCATCGTCCTTTTCGGCTCCATCCGTGTCCAGCTGACAGTCACCAGGGAACTCAACTCAACTCGGCCAATCTGCAAAAATTTGAATTTGAAATTTTTATTTATTTACTCTCCGATAAAAGGGGACAGTGATGGGGGGAGGGCGGGCATGGCAAGTGTGAAACTTGTACGCCGTGATGGGAGTGTGGCTGCAAAAAGGATTGGTATGTCGGTGATAATCCCAAAAAGGAAAAAAACAGATACGCTGCTTAAACAAATGAAGAGCGGCATTTGAAATTGTTAAAAGTGTGAGCCAGTTGTCGACCAAATCGAATGTGCATTTTTATTTGCCTCTGCCTCTCCCTTTGCCGCTCCCTCCGCCTCGATTTGGAAAATATCCAAAATATATAAAGCAAATGTATGGGGTCAATTCAAATTGAGTTGGTAAATATTTGAAATAAATGTTCGTTCTGGGTGTGTGTTTTAATTGTTGTTTGATTAGGTTGTGTTTTACGCCCAAAAAGTATGCCATCGAGAGTGAATTTAATTCCCCAAATCCCCACAAAGCAATTTTATTCACAAGCTAGAAGCATTAAAAAATAATAAGAGAGCTTAAACAATTTACATTGTAATGGTATATTTGTTATTCACAAAATCCGTCTATTTCAAATGGATGAAGCGTTTGCCTTTATTTATTAAACATTTTACAAAAGTAATTAAATGTAACGATTCTCAATCAAATGTAGCATACAAAATGTAATCTTCGATAAATTGAAGTCCCTTCCTTTCTCAGTTTAAATAATCTCCATTTCTCGAATCCATTTTTTTGAGTCATCTTTTAGCTTTATCTTGGAGTCCTGGGCCGCAGCACGATTCTCTGCTGTAAACAAGAACTTTGCATCATCTTATTGATAAGTAATATTAATATTATTTTTACATCGAATTGCACCTGCCCCTGAGTTCTTGCCCCCAATGGGTGGCAATGTTGTGCGGCGTCATGCCGAGAAACTTACGCTAATTAAAATTCCCATTTAATTGGCATTGGCTGTTGTTTGTCTTCGGCTCGATTGCAGCAGCGGATATTTAATTTTATTTTTTGCTCTTTGCTCGTTGCCAACTGCGGCTGGATGTTTATTCAATTAAAATACGCATGAGGCGATGCGAGGATTGCTGACAATCCAACGGATGACAGAGTTGTGCCATAGGAATGGAGCTGCAGCTGCAGCCGGAGCTGGAGCTGGCCAGCCAGCCTGTCAGGCTCATTGATGCCACACAAAAATCAATTTCATCGCATCCAGTCAACGCCTTTCGACCACTAACGAACATATCTACATGCACTCCACCTCCAGTAACACACCCTTCGGTGCACTGACAGAAACGGATCAGATATCAAACTAAAGTTGTCAACTACAATATCTTTTTTCAGCATTCTTTTACATCATCTTTATGATGAATGCAAAGTTTAAAATATTTTCCAACATTTAAAGGGTAATAATTTGTTTCCTATATTCATGAGCTATTTAGATAATATTTTATTGCATTTAAGTCCCCTTTAGTATTTATTTTGAAGTGGAATAAACCTTTTATTTTAAATCCTTTACATTACATCCTTAAGTGACATATCCCAGTTATTTTTGGAGTGCACTTTACATGTGTGTATAAATGCCATCGACACCAACACGTTGACAGTTTATTAACTGACCGAGCTCGGAATATTCTTGACAGCCCACACACGCAACCGAGCAGCGGGAGGGGGGCAGGGGGGAGTGGGTGTATGGCGGAGATTTCTGGACTCCGGTAAGGCCCATTAAATGGGCACATTAATTAGCTGCCATTGAGTTGCAATGGGCATCGCCGGGCGCTTTTCCCCTGGGTAATTTGCAGGCGCAGGAGAAGACAACGGCCAGCGACGATGACAATTGCAGCGACAAGGAAACTTTTTCCCTCGGCGGGCCACCCAACGAAACTGCAGTTCGAATTGCAGGCAAACACAGTGGTAATCGGCTAAGGACGACTATTGTGTTGTTGGATGGATAAATTCAATTAAATGTTGCCTGCTCGGTAATGGTTATTCTCTTTATTGGAAGGGATTTAATGGAATTGGGTTAGTAATGATGTTGAAAACCAACTGTATGTCTTCGAACTTTAAGTCTCTTTAAAAAGAGGAGTTTCAATTTAGTTGTAATGATAATTCATGCGGAAAAATGATTAATTTAAATGATTAAAATATGTTTAAAAATTGACAGTTACTTTCAACGGAAATCCCTTGGGATCTCTTGCACTTTCAGCAATGCACATTAGGGATATGGTAACCGAAGCTTATCCTGCTTATTAGTGGTTAGTTTAGTTTAGTGGTTGGTTTAGTTTAATGAGCTCGCCAGGTGTCCCGAGCATCCAAATCGATTTTCCTGCCTGGTTTGTTCACCTTGTCTTCGACTTAGCGTCTGGCGTCAAGCACGCGCCGCTCGCTTCGATGATTTTGATGTGGAGCAGAGAGCACAAATCGCATTTAATTTACTGGAAATAAAAAGTATAAGAAGATGACGGTTGAAATTTCCATAAAACATAAAAGTAAATGAGAAATAGAAATCGGAATGGGACTGGCAATGGCAATGGCAATGGTTTTGCGGGAGTTTAGGGTCTCACCTGTTGTCCCGAAGAAAAAAAAAAGAAAAGCAGTACCAGCGGAGTATTGGCTGCAATTGAAAATAAACCAGGCAAGGAAAGCAGCAAATGAAGGGCGGGTGGAAAGTCGACAAACAGGTGCTAATCGAAATATAATGTTTCTGGCGGTGGTGGCCCATAAAAAGTGATACGCCAATAAAATTTAATAATTTAAAAATGAAACAACAGCCAAGTCCAAGGCGTCACAGGCAAGCGGGGGGGTGTAAGGGGGCGGTGGCGAAATATAATAAAAAATTCATGAGCGGAAAGCAGCTCAAACAAAAACAAACCAAACAATGGAACAACAGCAGCAACAGCAGCAGCAACAGAAAAAAGCGCAAATAATGAATGGCGGACCAGGAAGGACCTTCTGATGGCGCAGGATGGGCAGTTCGCAGGCGGTGTGCCAGAGGTGTAAAAAGTGAGTGGGACGTGGGACGGTGAGCGATGACAGCGAAATGACATAAAAATGAAGCGTTTAGGCCACTTAAAGGCGCATAACAAACCAATTTCCCCGGCGTCTTTAAGCCATCAAGTATGCAACGATGGTGGCATGAGTTGACTGGCAGTGGGCTGAGTTGGGTGTTTTTGGGCAAAAGGTAGCAAAAGGTAAAAGCTATGGAATGGGCTGGTAACTGGGCTTATTGATTTGCTTGGCTGCTCACACAAAGCACTTAAGCCAAACAGCAAATAGTGTCGCAATGATAATTACAATGCCAACACTGAGAGTCAGCATGTGAGTCGAGCAATATTGTAATATCGCCCGTATACGATATACGTATGTATATGTATATATAGGTAGCTATTGTACATATATGCACACACACTCACATCTCCATGTCTCATTGTAGTTACACATTTTGTGTTTACCTTTGCATGACCAGTCCGTCACTTTGACAATCATAATGAGGCAACAACCAAGCAGCAACCTCTACAACAACCACTGAAATGGCTGACAGCAGCAGCAAAGCTGACTGCAGGACACTGACACCCTAACCCAGTTAGAGATGGTCCCCAATCCAGTGTCATTCTTCAGTAAAAAACCAATCAAGCCAGTTCCAATCTCAAAAGTCAGTCGATCTTAACATTTTGAACCAAAACTGGAGACACACAGCACTATCTTTTATAAACATTATAGTGCTGCAATGATAAGAACTGCAAATAAAAGATTATATCTTCCAGTCCTGCTAATTACCACACTAAAATATATCTAATTAAAAAATCCTAATAAATTGCATAGATAGCAGGTTCAAATTGGCTTTCATTTGAGTAATTGTTCTAAATTTCCGCTGCAAAACAGCACAATAGTATGCTTCTGGAAAAAATCTGCATACGTTTCTTATACGTTCTTGAATGAAGTTCTTAAATTATTATGTTGGGCACTCACGCGTGCTTCACGCAGTCGGCTCTCTCTGTGACGAATAACAAAAACATTGCCGCTCGTTGGCCCGGCCGAAATGTCCTGCGTGTGTGTGTCCTGCGAGTGTCCCTGTACGGGTCCTGTCGAGCGTTATAACGATGATGGCTAACATGTTGCCTCATATCCTCATATTGCCATGGCTGTTGTTGCAGTGGCCGTTCGTATTTGCTGTTCAGTTGACCCAAGGAAAGCAAGTAAAGCTGGCAAGCAAATCTATGTTCCTTGTTGACTTTTGCTTTTATTTAATTTTGTGGCAAGGTGACTATAAATACACATTTACTAGCGAGCCAGCAGCTCCTGTGGCAGTGTGACTGTGCGTGTGTGTGTGTGTCTATGTGGGAGCAAATAAACTTTAATTGTTGCAACCACAGCGTGTCCTGGCACCTGTTCATATACGCATACCTCTGCCACCCACCTGTCCCTGCAAATGTAATGCTTAAGTTAATGCGCTGTTATCCTTTAACTGCTTGGGCGACTTTCACACACACACACACACATATACAAACACATACGGTCCGGAGAGAAAGACAGTCGCTAGCACACACACTCGCACAACTGCAGTCATACATATTCATGTTAATGTCAGCGCATAAATCTTGCAAAGTCTTCTAACACCTGTCAGCCATTTTACAAGGTGTTTCCACTTAATACATCGACACACACACACACACGTGTATACTCAGGGCAGCAGGAAGCTTCCGAGGATATGTTAGCGAGAACGTCTGCTTATGTGTGTGTGTGTGTGTGTGTCTATTGGTCTGTCTGTGCCTTTGTACACCATGTGTCAATGTGTCGCTCATGTGTCCAGTTCTGCGTGTGATATTGACAGTTGCACGGGGCGCCTTTGAATCGCTTCGGCGGACAGAAGGAAGAACAAGGACCTCCCTGCGACCTAAAATGCCGAATGCAAGCACACGGAGAAAAAGATGCTTTCATTGTTAGCCAAACATTACCAAAACTCAAGTCCAACGTGGAGTTTCAAAGAATTCAGCTAAGTTTTTTTCAGGTGTATGGTCTGTTTCGAAACTTCCCTAGCTCGTGCGGCATTTGAAAATCAGCAAAAGTGGAAGCGAAGTGGTTAGCAGCAGGTTGCACGAAAATATAATAGGCAAATGTGAAGGAATCTTGGGTAAGGATTGTGGATAGAGAGCTGCGGACAAAAGATGAATGGCAGATTAAGGGGGCGGAAATCTGGTGAATCGAAGCAACAGGATGGGGCAGGTAGCAGGACAACGACGCTGACATTGATTGAACGTTGTCCACAACAAAACACGGGTACAGGCAGCCTCCACTTTAATGGATGGAGCTCAGAGGAAGTAAGGTTCTCCGTGAATAGGAAATAAAAGGCTCAAATGACTGAAATGGCTGATTGTTAGTCACACGGTGTGGATTGTTTTACTCTAGGCATTCATCTGAGTATCATCGACGCCTAATGGGATAAGCGAAATTATCCCCAAAAATATATTAATATTTTATTTTATTGTAATAATCCTAAAAACTGCTGAAACATAGAACAGAGATCATGAACTTATTTGTATCTAAATAATGTACTTAATTAGTTTAGGCTTTTGCACACCTATTTTAATTGTGTGCAATATTCCTTGTGCTGATTGGAAAGTCCTTATAAAATAAGCCGCCCAATTAATCATCAATCGTTATTGTTAGTGTCCCATTCCATCAGCAAATAGCTGCCAGTGATCAACAATTGCTAATACGATTTTGAACCAGCCACGTTGGCCACTTTCCACATTGTGTTGCATAAATTCCATCATAATCCAGCAGTAGTCCGACTTATTCAGTGCAAAATCCTGCCAAACGGATGCGAGTGCGAGCGGGAGACAGAGCTTAAGCTCTCTCTCCATCTCTCTCTGTTTTTACTCATAAATAGTGCATACAAATTTCGACTTTCCGGTTGCAGAATAATCCCCGATTCTGCCATTGTGTTTGGGGGTCAGAGGTGGCGTTGGTTTATTTAAATTGCCCGGACTCCTTAATTGTTGAAATATTTAAATTAGTTTGCTGAGAGCTGTCCCCAGCTCGTTGTCGTTGATTTGGAGTGAGCAGGTGTGCCTATGCATGTCCTTCCTCCTTTTTGGGACTTAGCTTTTCGACTTATTGTACCCGGATGTGTGACTCCCTTTATGGCTGTGTGTGTGTGTGTGTCTGTCTGTTGGCCATCCATTAAATTACATTGAACCGCACCCAGTACACAGACACACACACAGGTGCACATTAAGGACACTTCGAAGCGCAGGCAAAGAGGACGTTGCCTCAAGTTTTTGTATTTAAGACGAAATAAATTGGATTAGAAACCGCAAAAATCCAATTGTCTATTGTCGTTCCCCTGCAGAGAAAGTCAGCGGAGAAAGGACCAAAGAGGATGAAGAGTGAGAGTAGGAGGTGCAGGGCGACAGGAAAGATGCTTATGTCCTCGGCCCCGAAAAAGCAACAACTCAAAGCGAGGGTCGAAATCAAAGCCAAAATACAAATTCGCCCGGCTCACATTTGGGGAATGGTCTTAAAATATTAAGCAAGGAATTCTGCGACTGTTTTGTGTGCCGCTTTCTCTTTTTCTGCACCTCCCTTCCGCCCCCACGTGATTTGGATTCGCTTTTTCTCTTATCACACGGTAGTCGCGAAATCCAAAGGTATATTGGTTTCTGGTGGCTTACAAATACTTGGCTATTAAGCTAAGTTTGCCAAATGCACAAATAATCAACTAATACGTGATTAAAACAATTACAAATTTATATTTATTTGAAATAACACTACAGAGAGGTTTGAAATTGTTAAGCCCAAGGAGAGAAATGGAAGTATAGTTAAAGAAATGCTGAAGAATTGTTTTGTATTATTGGGATACCATAAAGATTAATTAAGCCTACACAAATATTAGTAATATTTTTCTTGCCTATTAGAGTCTACTGAGAATTTCTTCGTCGATATCTCGCAACGGGGCATGTCGGCCTGTTTTTCAGTGCTGTTTGTTTGTATGCAAATCAAAGACTAATTGGATTTTTAAGCTCAAACTGTCAATGCTTGGGCCGAACTCAACTTTACATGGCACAGGGAGCCGTAGCCCGCTGGATGTCGATGTCTCGATGTCTCGATGTCTCGATGCCGCCGTCCGTCCGATGTTTGTATTTGTGCACCTGACTAGAAAGACATAGGGAGTGGGCGGGACTGTGAGCGGGAATGTGGGCGTGGTGTAAGCAAAAACCGTTGACAAAGGTAAACGTAACGTTCGACGAGCGAGGAGGGTGGAGCGAGGAGCGGCTACCGTTTGTATATACTGCGGATTTATGTTTTTAGGTAAACGCTTTAAGCTGCTAAAGCAAACAATTCCTCATGCAGCTACAAAGCGTCCATTGAACCGGAGGATTGCTGGTGTTGCACGATGGGTGGTTGGCTGAATGGGTGGCCCCAAATGGGGGGTGGTGCTGGCTGACCGCCTGGAGTTGGGTGGGTGGTTGGGTGGCTGTGTGGTCGTATGGTGCTGCCGACGGCAAGTGATAGTGGGCGAATTCCAGACTAATTTGATTCTATTTAAATCTCATTGCGGACATCAAGCGAGCAGGCGAGCAGGCTTAAACGCCCATTGATGCCTGATTTTCCCAGTGGTTGGGCCACCGCCCGTTGTGGTCCCAGGACCCGCATGATGCGCACTCATCACGTAACAGTTTTTCCCGACCGCCCCCCTCCAAACGAGTGCCTTGAGTATCTTTTCTATTTGCGTGGACGCAGTTGCAGGTGCCCCTTGTACCCGACTAGTTAATCCACCCAACCACCCACCACCTACAGAGCCAGAGTGTCCTTGCGAAGGAGGCGTATAGCAAATGGCCACATGGAGCAGGACACGAGGATGTACCATAGTACCATGGACACGGACACTGAGACTTTGGCCAGATATAACAAACACTTGAGCAGCGCCAGAGAACAGAGGTTCCATCTATGTGCTACTCGTGCAACCATCACTTTCGAGTGTTTCCTTTTGAAGGAAGCATCACTTTAAATGTATTAAAAATATAATCAAGCTAGTATTAAAGACCCTGTGTAAGTCTACAAAAATTCAATTTGTTATCAAATACTATATTTCATGACTGTTTATGTTACCTGAAATCTACCCCATCAATATCCCCTTAGTAAAGCGCTCTGCAGGGTACCACCAATTGCGACTCTGGGCCATCAGCTCGTCCGGCATCTGCTGTAGTGCCTATTGCCGTCCCGAAAAATCGTCAAGTGTGTGACAGTGACACACTTGGTGGGCAACACACTCGCTGCAACAACAACAACAGCAGCAGCAGTAGCAGCAGCAACAACAAGAGGAAGTACGAAGACAACAACATATGCCATGGCAGGCGACCCTCAGTTGGCTATTTTCGGCTGGGGCCAAAGTCAAAGCCGCACAAGGACATGTGTGACACTTCTCCACGGGATGGGGGCGAAAAACCATGGGAAGCCCATTTTATGGATCTCGACTGCGATGGAAGCAGGGCTGGATTACAGCCGTAGAGCTGTGAGAGGGGGACACGAGTACGAGTATCCTCGTAGCTTTGCAATGCAGACGTAAATAATACAATAGACACCTTCAGTCCGCACAGCCTTGGCGATTTACGAGGCATTCATCATTTTCAACCAGAAAACAACGAGAGCCACATCATCTTGGTCCTGAGTGCATAGCTGATATGGGAAGTCTATTAATTACACATGTTGCGTCACAAACTTCCAATCACTTGCCATTTGTTTTTATGATCGCATTTGTTTCGGCCAGACTGCTTTTCTAGCAAACAATATTTCCAGTGAGCCGCCTTTATTAAGAAAATATATTATTAGAGCAGAAGATACCCTACCTTATTCGTAGTTTAATTTAAGGTAATAATAAGTATAGTATGGCAAATTTAAATGGATTTTATAATTGGTAACCTTATTTTCTTCGTGCAAAAAAGTATTATATTTAGCCCGCGTCCAATGGGTGCTAACAAAGTCGGCTTTGAAGGGATAGAGACCTTGAGGCCAAAAATAAAATGCCCAAGCCCGGATCGATGCGAAAGTGGGAAGAAGCCGTCTAATAAGTTTCGCGCCAGTTGGCACTGAAATATGATTGGGACTCGGGCCGAAAGTGCCACATGCTGGCTCGAAACTTGGCCAGCAACTGTTGCCTGAAAAAGGCGCTTTTTTCTGGCCGAATCTCTTTTTCAGGCCCGATCACGTGCCGGTCGTCAGTTGTTGGGCCTCCGCCTCAGGATGGGATCTGGGATATGGGATCTGGTAACTGGTAACTGGGATCGGGGCAGCTAATTGTGTGAAATTTCATTCATCGGCCAGCAAGATTGCCTGAAATGCAAGCCGCAAAATTAAGTTTTAGTAACCGAGCGAATTCTTAACGCTCGACTGCGCCGCACACCGCAACGACAAGGCAGAAATGTTTTGGTCTCTGTCGATTTTGGCAGGAAATTAAATTCGATGTATCGCCCAAGGTGGGGAGCGAATGGATGGAGAAGGGATCCCCGGCTTGACTGGGCTTTCGTTTTTTGCTCACTGCTCATTGCCAACGGAGAACGGAGAAGAGCCTTTAGCCAACTGAAAATTCATGCGGCTTCATTTATTTATGTGTACTCTTTGCGAGAAGTATAATATTTCAGTCATGTGTTGGTTAAAACAAAAGCTTATTGTTAAAATTAAGATGTTGTAATACGACAATCTTGCATGCTTGATAAAATACAAAACTATTTTTCCTAGTAAAACTAAATTATTAAATTATCAATCCATTCCAAGTGCTGCTTTTTAACTTGAGAACTATTAAATTATATTTAACAATTATTAAGTAACATAATATGAATACTTTTAAAAAGATATCAACAAGATTTAATGTCTGAATTATAATACAATTTACAATATAAACAAATCCCAAAGATAACTGCTGTTTATAAGTATACAATATTAACGAAATTTACTTTGAAAGTGTTCGTTCTTATATCATGCTGCCTTATAAACGATTTGCCTTTTTACGTTCATCCCGAGGGTATCCACACATTTGCATTGACTTTAGCCCAAACTCGCTGGTTGCCCTTTTTGTTCTTTGTTGATTCCTTGGGTCTCATCTTCGCTTTCTGGTTTATTTTCTGCTAGCCAGTAAATAAACCGGAGATGACTTTGCGGTTTTCATTGTGAGCTCAACTGGGCCCTGGTGCTCTGTGCTCTGTGCTCGGCGCTCTGTGCGAAATAGAAGCAACTGAAACCGAAATGGAGACTAAGACCGTCTCAGTTTTTGGCCGGGATGTGGCTGGGACTGGGGCTGTGGCTCTGCGAGAGTAGAGTTGGGAAGTTCGGATGGGTTATTATAATTACTGCTCCCAGGGATACACTTAACTGGTTGCAGCGTCATGAATAAAATCGCCGCAGGATGTGTATCCCCCGGACTCCTTGGGATGGGAGGCTCGAAGCAAAGGATGTGCCTGACTGACCCCGAAAAATGCAGATTGTATCGGCTCCACGCCGTCGACCTTCGATTGACTACTCCTCGCATTTCGGATTCAAGTTGAGCGAAATAAATTGATTTATATCCGGGCAGGGCAGAAAGAGATCAGCACTGCACTGCAAATAATTAAGATACATACCAAACTTAATAAAAAGCTTAATAGTTGTAGAGTGCAGAACGTGTGTCTTCTGCGTAATAACAGCGAAGTACCATCAAACTTTTATTTAAGTACCTAATAAATATAGATATATGTTTTCAGTACAGAGTTCACATAACATGTAAGGTATTATACATAAAAGATATTTTTTTCTGTGCAAATGTTTCGAGGCCACGAGGAGCTGTGCCCACGCGAGACAAGAAAGGCCACTTTAGCCAAAGAATTGCCAATGAACTGGATATGAGCTCTGTCTCCGCATGCAGCGAGTCCTGGATGCCTCCTGGATCCCCTTCCTCTCCTCCATCCATCTCCGCCCTGCTGGCTGGCGACAATAAGTCATTGTCAAGGTGCTGAAAACGACAACGACAGTCGAGCAGCAGATGCCAGGGCCTTTGCATGTGGGCAGGGCCGGAGATGCCAGCAGGTTTGCCCACCTACCTGACGACCGACTGCCTTGCAGTTCACCTTCCCCATTGCCCCGTCCTCCTTGCTCCTTGTTGCCTGACATGGCAATCCAATGAAGTTAATTAAATAAAAATAAAGCGACAGCAAACGGAATTGCAATGGAGCAACGGCGAGGACTGCACTCAGCCTCGGATATGCAGCACTGCAGTACTGCAGTGACTCTGGATGTGGATGTGGATTTGGATGTGGATGCAGCAAAGGCGCGGCCGAGGAGTGACAACAAGCCGAAAAACCAAGCAAAAAATATGGAACAAATGTGCAACAAGAGCCCGAATCTAGGATACCCCACACTGAGATTTATATCGATTTTCAGGCACCATGAATTAATAAAAGCAATAATACATCGATAGCTCAGCTGAGGATAGCAGAAAATGCATCTGAATCAGTATGAGCATTCGAAAAGGTAAGAAACATAAGTGTAAACCGATGTGACTGGGAAAATCTCTTGTTAACTGCAATTACCATTGCATATTATGCCCAATGCCATTGCAAGTACAGGGTACTGAGAAGAAAAGAGCTATATACACATTGCTAAAGCAATGTTCGCGAGAGGTATGCCCCAGGTTCGCCCACACTCCGCTGGATCCCAGGCAGTGTCAGTTGCTGAAAATCTTGCCAAGTAGATCACAGGAACGAAGAATGCCAGCGGACGCCCACTGCCACGATGCTGATGATGCTGATGACGAGTGGGCTTTAGCTGGAGACCTGGGAGAGACCAGGATAGACACGGATCAGGAACTCCCACATAATTATGAGTTTAAAGCTGGCTCCGCTCGAGGAAAAGAAAGCACAACTAAAGTCTTAAATGCCTTGAAAAGCCCACAAATCTTATGCAGATTTTAGTCAGAGTCGTGGAAATATTTGTTTGATGTCGACGCGCATTATTGCGGATTTGCAAGGAGAGATCAAATTAGATTATATATCGTAGAAAATATTTGTCGCGGGAAAATGTTTTAATGCATTATTGTGATTCAATATTCCATATCAATTATATGGCATACATATGACCCTTGTATACTTCGCTTTTCGCTAACACAGCTTGATTTATTTTTTATTAATAATTTGACGGGTATAAAAAGCATTTAGAATTCCAAATTATGCCGACTGTTTGCCAATTGCTGCCATTCGCTGACACCTCCAAGTGCCCATTAATGTCAACTCAATCATGGGGAATGCGAAATTCAAAAGATGCGCACAACAATAAGGCGATTAAAAATGGGTAACCGTTGGATAAAGTCCTCCGATAAAGCTATAAAAAGGAGGAGTAAAAAGGTTTGCCAGCGAATTTTTACCCCCCTTTTTTGACAACGGAATGACATGTACATGGACTAGGGTCGTGATGGAGGGAAGAGGATGGGGACAAAAAGACAGTTTAAGAGGCAACCCTAATCAGCGCGCGACGCACTTGTGTTCGACGTTAGACGTCAATGAGGTGGCCATGTACCCACCGACTGGGCTCCCGGCCAGAGGATCGGGAAAGGGACAAAATTTGCATCAATAAACGCCAAAACCATACGCAGATGCCAATGTAATAAGTGCCAAACGAGTATGCTCCATCAACCACAAGAGGGGAGCTCAGCAGGACTGTCCACTCAGCTGTTTTATAGCCAAATATTTATTCTTTTTTAAAATTATATATAAATTTAAATGTTGTATATAGAAATTATTCCTCAGTAAAGCTTATATCTATAATTTGGGTAAGTATTAAATCCAAATGATCCTAAAGGTGTTTATATCTTAAAAATCATTAATATACAAAATTGATTAACAAAAATATGCAAATATAATGAAAATAGAATTTTTACAAGCACCAGCACCGAATCTTACTAAATAATACTGAGAGTAATATTGTACTGACAGTAAAGCCTTTATCCCTTTACTTTGACAAAACTTTTTGGCTTCTTTTTGAAAAAATGATTAGTCAGCACTGAAAAGAAGTGGAGCCTGTAGTGGTTGGTATCCTGCTCTTTGAAGAACCTTTTGCATTTACATGTCAGGCCCAGATGTCGACAATTAAAGGCGGCAAGGCGAGCAGGCTGGCTGGTTTCCTGACTTCCCCAGTCAGGATGAGCCATGGCGATTGGGAATGGGCCTGGGATCCGTGTGCGGATTTTGGTATTAACCCAAGCCCCGCCTTTTGACGGGGACGAGGGCCCATTGAAACGGCATTTTGACCAAGTGGCTGCTTAATTTTTCAATTGAGCGAGTCGAGGCTGTTTTGGGGCAGCTGAATGCAGACCGCGTCGAGTGGCAACTGCTACCACAGAATGCTGTCATCCGACCGGCGATATGTGAGTGGGTGTGGCTGAGAGCCGAGTGGACCAAAAGTGTGCACTTGACTCACTCCACGGGCAAACGCAGAAGCAAACGCAAACGGAAAAAATCACACCACACTCACCAAATGCACACTTGATGTTGTCACAGACAGTCGGGTATTTGTTTCATTCACTGGCTGAAATGGCGAACTAAAGATGCTCTCCAACGTCATTGCATTTGACAAAGGGTTTTGCCTAACTATATAATCGAGCTCATATATTAATTATATTTACAGATAACTTATTTTTACCATTTTTACCATCGCAACTCTGATAATATCACACAAAAGCGGTCCCCTTTCAAAAGTCTAATCGTCCGCATTGGAGGACTTTCCCCAAATTTTATCGCCATTTCCGCATCATTTCATGTGTTTGCAGGCCGGACTGTTCTATAACCAATTTCAAAAATGCTCACAGCAAGAATAAAGTAATGAATATAAGGAAAAAGAACGCCAACAAATTGTAGTCGAATGGCAGTAACAAGTTTATAACAATTGTGCCCATCGCAGAGCTCATTATGGTAATCTGCGCGGGGAAAATGGGAAAAAGGGAAAATGCGGAATGGATCCTGGGAAACTGAGGTAACTGGATAACAACTGAGAAGAGAAATGAGATTTGAGAAGCAAAAGTCTGTTTCGCCGCCGACAATCGCCGCACGCTGATCAAATTAAGCGCATTTTAAAGTGACTTGTATATGGGGAAAAGTTTTTCGATTAGAGTTTAAGTGTCCATTTCGTTCACGAGGTGCCGACGAGCCCCCATAAACCCAAAGTTCCCCTCACTCACAGTCCCACTCCGAACTACGCCTCTGCCGTTGAACTTGTAAAAAAGTTGATTTTTGCATTTGGCCGCACAATTAACTTGAATGACTTGGTGGGTGTCCCATAACAGCTGCCCGACTTCCCACCGCATCAACAGAAACACCAAAAAAAATCAAATCGAAAGAAACTGGAACCCGAACCCTTTCGTCTTTTTGTTGCAAAAATTGCACTGAAAAAAATAGTGTTTTATCTGCTTTTCAAAGCTGAAACTAATCACCACATGATTTAACTAATGCTATGTTAGTTTAAAACTGTTTTTCAAACATGTATATAATACATATTAACTTAGAAAATAAGTCCCAGATTTTTAAGCTGTAAATATTTCAAAATGTTTCAAAAATTAAATTTATTTGTCAGATTCATAATTATGAAAAAATTCTAAATTATTTTTCCATGTGATCCATGAGGCTGGAGTACGTTTACAATTTTTTGGCCGCTGAGCTGCTGTCGTTGCTCATAGTTTTGCTTATCTTTGCATAACTTTTGCATAATAAACCAGCCAGGACCAGAAACAGGAACAGGGAGCAGCCATGGGCGGTGTGGCGGGGTGTGCCGGGGTGTGTGCGTTCCCATGGAAGGGGTATCTAATGGGTCGGATGGGGAGAAATGCGTTCTTTTGTCATTGTTATGCCTGCGTTGGGTGCCCGGTCGTTCCGTTGGCTGTTCTGCCCGTTGTTGGTGGCATTGTTTATGTATGCGCCAACACATATGCACACTCCCCAAATGCAAAAAGTGGTGGAGGGGGGAGGGGAACGGGGGCCGGGGGCGGCGAGGAGTTATTCTATATGGGGCTTGGGGTTGGGAGGGGACATACATTCATATGCGTTGCCGAGTCAACAGCACGAAAATTCCGCAAGTGAATGCACGAAAATCCAAACAAAACCTCTGAGCAAAAAAACAGAACCTAAAAAAAGCGCTGGAAAAACATTGAAGAAAATCCACCAAATTATCACAAAATTGCGACTATGCGATACCTAATTTAGAAAAATTAATTTGTTTGTGAGCCACTCTTTATGGCGTTAAAATATTTTCCAAATTCTATAAATTCATCGAAATACAAAAAAAGGAATTTCGATATTATATGTTTACCTTAATTTCTGCAATTATTGAAACTTTTCTAATACCTATATATGCTTTTTAATATTCTTGAACTATATTTAGAGCGATAAGGAGGACTTGTTTTTTTTGAACTTCGAATACCGTTGAAGAAAAAAACAATGGGTAAAAAAATTGCCAAGGGGAAGCAGCAGGATTATTTGTTGTTTTTATTTTCGGCTGAGGTCGGGTTGAGGGATTTGCCTGCATGGGTTTTTGGCTTTAATTTGGCATCCTCTTTTGTCGCCAGCAGCGGCGATGTAGATCCTTTGGATCCCTTGGAATGGCAGGGAGCTGCAGTTCGTGGTCGCTGCTTATGTAAATTATTCAGCTGATGCGGGGCAAATGAGGGAAATGAGGAGCTCGGTGCAGCGCCAGAGAGCCGGAGTCAACTGCAGACTGATGATTTAATGCGAACCGCAGACTTTTGTCGAGCTAAGCATTTAATTGTTTCGAGGAGCTCGCATTCTGGGCGTTAGAGGGGGCAGGGACCTCGGGAGGATCAATGGATTGGGTTGGGTGAGGTCTGGGTTTGGCTTTAACTCTTGGTTGCTTAAGTGCCGAGGGCTCTTGGCCCAAATACCCCACAGGAATTTGGAGCTGGGGCACTTTGGGAAGCGTTCGCGATTAGATTGCTATCAATTAATGGGATATCGCTGAAAGAACAGCTTAAGTGCCCATTAATAAATTACGCAAATTTACAGAGATCTAATCGGGTACACGAACTAAAAATAAATTAAGTTAAAACACATTTCAATTTTCTTTTTTCATAAAAAAAACCAATGGCTGTATTTAATAAAATAATTAAATGCGCTTGAAGTTTGGGCAGATTGCAAATAAGAAAGCTTATATAGAGGTATATAAAAACAAATTTATATTTTTCCCGAGCAAAAATGGAAGGACTCATGTTGCATATACGGTGTCCATTTGCATTATGTAATATTTCATATTACACAAGTAAGCAAGTTGGCCACTTGAAAGAATATTATATATTTAATCAAGTAAAATTTTTATTTTTCAATTTATCATGAAAAGTTACTATTATGAAAGCTCTTAAAGCGCAGGTAATGCTCTTGCCATCCCATCTGGTTTAATTACAGCACGTTTGCCCCACTTACATCCCAAAAGTCGAGTTATGTATATGAGGGCCTAAAGTTTTGCCTGTCATTGCTGGCTTATCATAAATTGGGCCCAAATCATTTCAAGTAATCTCGGCCACCCTTGGCGTTTCCTTAAAGCACAGCGCTAACTAGCCTATTTCCCAATCTAACCCTTTGGCCAACTTACCCATTCATCTGCCCCCACACACACCCATACTCAGACCCATACTAATACACAATCTAACACACACAGTCACAGGCATGTGGAGTATATTTTGTGCTGATCATGGGAATGGTCAAAGTAACATCAAACAAACTATTCATCATCACTTTTTGACGCGGCACAGCAAACATCAGACAGCAGCATACATATAAGCATATGCCCGCCCCCTTTCCGCCCCTCGCCCTCGCCCTGATGTGCTTTTAAGTGTGTGCATATGTGTGTGTATTGGCAGTGGCAGGGGGAGGAGTAGGGAGGTAGATTTCCACACGCATAGAAGCTGTGAGGACTAATGGAAAATTGGCATGAAAGACGAGCTGCTATGGAAATTTAATCACATTCGCATCTCACACAATACATCATCATCATTGAGAGTGTGTGTGGGTGAGTGTGTTAGGAGCACTTAAGACTTTCACACGCATGCTACCCACTGCTGTGCGTGTGTGTGTGTGATGGGGCGTGGGGGTTGTGTTACCGCAAGTTTGTTAACTGCATTAGTACGAGAGCCTTCAGTGTTTGATTATGCCTAGAGGGTAGACACACGCCATACCCTGCACACACACAGACAATGTCACACGCACACTTGCGACCCTCTATGAATGGGATAAAGTTTTTAGGTTCTGATTGCTTGATTGTGTCTGTCAACAATGGTTGTCACACTCACAGACGCAGCATCCATCGCACACACACACGCACACACACAGTGCCACCAACTGGCCTAAACAGATTTTACGTTTTATCGGGGGAGGTGGCTTTAAAGTTCTCGATACCCTAAGATCCGAAGTGGAGTGAGTACTGTTCGACAAACGTATGCTAACTAGAATGGGAACATGAATTTCGTATTATCCAACATCCTTTCAGAATTAATTTTCCTAATTCTCTTAATTTTTACAATTTAACAAGAATGTTTCTTAATATTTTACTAGGACATGGTTTTATTTAACACTTATTATAAGGATTCTAGAGTGTTCTGAGTTTGGTGTTAAAGGAGCTCTATCATGTCTATATTATGCATTATAGTTTGGTCACTGAATGCCTGCCAGTTCGCCTAATTTCCATCCAGATTGGTCTTATCAACATTTTCAGTTTATTTGTTTGCTTTTGCTCATTTGCAATAAAAAGGGTTATGGTTCGGTTTCCAGCTTGGGTTCGGGTTCGGTTTGGATTGGTTCAGTCTCGTTGGTTTTAGGGTTTGGCTTCAGTTGCTCTCCGTCTGGCCTTATAATTATGTTGTATCACTTTACGGCAATCAAAGCGAAATGCTTTATGTAAGCAGAAGTCGAATGACAACGACGAATGCAATGACATCGACAATTTCCCGGTGAAACAGAGCGAAGAAGTGGAAAAGCGGTTGAGGATGGAGAATGAAGAAAGCTGGTACACTGAAAACATCATATGTTTTACACAAAACTAAAAAGAAACCTATTTCAAGCCCTCTAAAACCATTGATTATGGTATTCAAAATGTGAAATAGGCTTGATGAATAATCTCAACATAAATAGATTTAAGCTTTCGGTAAACTAATGTTTAGATAAATAGAAGTACTACAGTACAGCATCATTTTATTCCCAAGATTTATAAATATTTTCTACATATTTCCAAATAACACATTTGAACACCATATGAAGACAGCATTAGAGCAAATACCAATTGCCTAAAGTTATTATTTATGAATATTTTGTGTTAGACTTAAAAGTAGTGTTGGTAACTTTACAGCACTTGAAGTTTGTTTCAGTGTAGAAGATCTAGAGTGTAATCACAGTTATTTCTTCAAACGGCAATCACAACAACCGAAAAGTAAAGAAAAAGCTAACGAAGATGAAGTAAAATTTAACGCTAAATTTGCCATGTGCGACTGACCCCCTTCCCCCGCCCCATTTTGCCACCCACCACCCATGTACATACATACGTACGATTGCAACCCCGCTCCCCGCAACAACTTGACGATCGTCATGCCTGACAACTTCGCTTTAATTTGGAGCGATGCGCCTTGAATTAAACATGTTAGATAACAACACCAACTAAAGTAACAACTTTGGCAACAGCAACCAAATTGGCCTTCAAACAGCAAAACAAGAGGAAGCAGGCGAGAAGAGGAAGCAGCGGAAGAAGGGATGCAGAGACGGAGAGATAAAGAGCGGAAAATAAAGAAACAGAAACTGCGGCAACTGCAACTGCAACTTCCAGTTGTAGAATGGCAGCCAAAAAGGGGTCAAGGGGCGGCGATGGGCGTGGCGAGTGGGGAGGGGGTCAGCGAAGTGGGGGCGGTGAGCGGAGGTCACAAGCGGAAAAACGCTGCCTTTATTCTAATGTGACTTCATGGTCCGAAGAAGATGAAAAGCAACAGCTACGATAGTTGGAAAATACATTGTGTTTGAACTTCACATTCAATACATAAACTACCCTTAAGTTTTCTGGAACACCAAATTTGTTTTATATGAATACATTAAAGTATATGTTTTATACGAAAATTTGGAAAATAAAGTTAACTGTATGATAAGACCACATTAATTAATCAGCACATTTCCCAGCACATTAAGTAGATATTACCAGCGTATTTAAAACTTTCTTAAATACCCACTACAGATGAATGGCGAATGGCCCTCGAATATGACCATTAATATTTAAAGTTTAAAGTGGCAAAGTCCGCTCTGCCTTGAAAATTGCATTACCACCAGTTATGAGGGTGTTGGAAAGCAAAACCAAAAAAAAATATAAAAAAGGAGCAGAATAAAGTGTCCAGCCAAAAAACCGCTAGAACAGTCGTCGTTTCCGGATCCGCTTGCTCTTGACTCCCGGCTTCTAAGCCCTTATATTTTTTGCTTATTTTCAAGCTGGGACCTTAACCCATGAGCCGCCTGCTGTGCCCAAAAACCAGATGAAAAATGTGGCATGGTGAGGGGCGGGGGAGTGGCGATGTTGCAGGGAAATGGAGAGTGAAAGTCTGGCCGAGAGTCTGGGGGGAGACTTTTGCTATTTTTAGTGCAACTAATTCTTTCTGAAGTATCTCATTGTTGGACTGCGAAAGCCGCAATTTAGTGCGGCGTATGGGGTTCCGCCCTCCGCCCACCGCCTTCCACTGTCCGCTTTTCCACTTTTCCACTAGTTTTCCACACCATACTACAGCAAACCCAAATCCGAGCGAGCCTGGAGTGAACATTTTCACAGTTGGAAGCCTAAGCCTACGCCATGTCCTTGTTTTTGCTGCCCTGTGTTTTTGCCGCAGGAAGTCAAAAGTATCGCGGCAGCTTAAACAGAGGCAAGGAGTTGGCCAGCGCGGTGCTGGCCAGGGGAGAAGGACGAAGGAGCTCTTGTTATCCTTGCCCAGCGGAGTTTATTTCCCCTCAGTTGATTGTCACAGTTAGCCAGGGGAAAGCTCTTGCCCCTCCAGTTTCCCCCCTCCTGATGTTGTGGGTGTTGCACACTCTGTGTTATGCACTCGAGTACAAATGGCCATAATATGTTTGCCATATTGTTGCTTGCACTCGGCTTCGAGTTTACTTGGCCAAGTTGTTACAAACAGTTGCAGTTGGGCTTAAGGATTTGAGCGCGGTCAAAGTGTGTGCGAAAGTCAAGGATCGAGATCAGCTAATCAGCAGCATAAGGTATTAGTTGTTACATAAATATGCCTTAAACCTTTGGTGTAAAGTACCACCCAGAACAAGCTAACTAGAATTAAAGTATCTATGCAACTTATGAAAATATTTATTAGGTGACACGGGTTCCATGGCTCTTACTTAAAAGCCAGGAAAAACAATCTGGTTTCAGTCTAATAAGCTGCAATGGAGCATGAACTGAGATTGCAAACTAACTAGAACCGATCCAAGTGAATCATTTTGGGCGGCACTTATTCATTCGGTAAAAGTAAGACACTCAGAGCTGGCTGCCCTTCCCCCTGTCAATTAAGCAACTTTCGCAAGAGCCCACTGCGTTCCGCCTGACTAGGATGCTAGGTCTAGAGTGTAGAGTCTCGAGTCTAGACGCTAGACCTTAGCAATTAGAGCCGCGTACATTGTAATCCGAATATTTGTAATTTCTCGCCCAAAACGGAAAGTAAATAATATTCGCTGCGAACGGAAGTGAGCAATTGGAGCGTGAAAAGTGTAATTACCACTAATTCTCCAAGATCTGGTCGAGCGGGCAGCGTTTATGGAAATCCCCGAGAATTGCTAAAAACGTCATATCCGCGGAGAAGTGAAAACTGAGAGCTGGCAGCGAATGGGGGACGATGTTTAATTAAAACTTCTCGCAATTGTTTCTAATGGGCGTCGTTAGAGCATTAAGCGGGGGTATATAAATCAGAAAGCCCACGAAAATGTGTGTGTTTATATATATTATCGCACATATATACGTCTATTCTGGCCACTTCCGTTTGCCAAACACGTAGCCATAAAGGCCACAAGGGGGGTTGGGGGTGAGGCTCAATAGAACGACACACGCGGCGAGGAAAACTTATGCGCTCAAGCAGTTAGCCGTCGCAGATAAGACTTCGGCTGGGAAAGCGGAGGAAAACCTTATCAAGCCAAGCCCCAAGATTTACCAGCCAGACACGTGGAAATGTGCGGCAAGCTCAACTACTACTTCAACCTCCCCTCTCCGCACCTCGATTATGCTACACATTTTTTCCCTGGCTTCTATTGCCTCTTAATGCTAATGAAAAATATTTCCAACTGTGCTGGCGGGATTAAGGGAGGTTACCCGTTTATTACTCGACAAGCCTTCAAAATCTCAAGCACCACAATACAACCACCCAACCACCCAACCACCCATCCGCCTGAACAGTAAGTGGCATAAAACTGAAGCCACGACCTTTTATTATGTCGATGTGGGCCAGAATCCCCCTGGCAGGGAATGGAATGTGAGACATCGTTTAATATTTAGTTGAAGATTTAATGCAGCCACTAAATGGTCGGGGAGCCCGGGGAGCAGCTCCCCAGAAAGCAGCAGCAGAAGGTGGAAAGTGGAGATGAAAGCGTGTCACGAGCGATTATGGGCTAATAGATTAGAAATGGCATTACTTCCAGGCAGAATTGCTCGTTCATCACGACTCACAAGCTGTGATTCCGCGTTCGAGCGACTGTGGATAAATATTTATGTTCCCTCTTCAAAGATATGGAAATTCTCTATTCTGTGCGTTCAAGTTTGTGGTAAAAACTTCAATACAAGGGGTATTCCGGAGTTGATATATAGCGTTCCATATTTCTACACACCTTTAAGAGGTTTAACTTCCCAATTTCATTTTTGATCTCTTCGATCATCAAATCCTAAGTGGCATCTCATCACGGTCTCCTCGCTGGCGTTGGAAATCGCTGCGATAAGCTCGGAAATGCGCCGCCTGAATTACATAATGAGTCTGGGGTTTAAGGTTTCATCTTTGCCATTTGGCCACCCTGCTGTGGGCTCCTTGGACTTCTTGGTTATAATGCCCCGACCTGCCGACTTTTCCTGGCCCGCGGACACGTAGGTGGAACTCAGCCTGCGCCTGTACATTTTAATTAGGAGGAAGGACACACTTTCGCGAGCCTCGACACATGATAGAAGCATCCAGCTCCTGGCCAGCAGATTTCATTAAGTTCTATAAATACAAAATATATGTATATGCCTAAGTTCCGAAACCGTAGGTGGCCAGCACCAGCATCAAGGGAGATATTTATTTCTGGCAATTGAAATTTAAATGAAACTATGTGTGAGTGCTCTGCTGTGCTGTGCGGTGCCCATTGAAAGCCCTCAAAAGACGGACCAAAATTCCAAGTGGAGCCGAAAACAGAACACAGAAACAGTCCCAGACGCAGCAAGTCCCAGCGAGCAGAAGTCGCACAACTCATTCATGCAGAAGTCCATTGACATTTAATAGCCGACTGAGCCAACTCCGGGCCAATGTCTCGACTCCCAGTCGCATTCGCAGTCGCAGTCCCAATATTTGGTCACCGCCCTGCCACTGGACGCTTTAAATACGCAGTGTGTGGAGGCAGAGCTTACAGAGCTCTCAGGTGTCTCGACCTGAGGGAGCAGGGAGCAGGGAGCAGGGACCGGGAACCAGGGAACCAGGGAACCAGGGACCAGATCCGGGTCTGAGTCCTGGTCCTCGGCCATTCTCCCGCTGCGTTCTCGCCTCGAGGCTCGACGGTCTCGGTCTCCACGAGTGGAGGTGAGTCTAGTTAAACCAGAATTTCGGTAGCACCGCCAGCTACAGGGGTATGATGGCACTTAAAAAAGAAGAAAGGAAATCTTAAAGTAAACTTTTATTTGTACGTAGAAACTATACAAGATATGGCACAGCCATGAAGCTATTATTAAGTTCTACAAACGTAGGTTCATAAGGTATGTAATAATTATGTATTATATAATTTATTAGCTATTGCTTTATTTTAAAAATTACTTTATAATATTTCAGTAAATCAAAATGAAACATTTTAGATGATATTTTGTACAATTTAGTTAGTTTTGATTTCGAACTGAATTTATTAACAAAGCGGTATTCGCATAGCGACTCATCGTCATCATCAGCTCTGCAGCCAGCTAGCCAAGTGTATCTTCTGATGTGTTTCTGCTACCTTTTTCTTTATTTTCGCCAAGTTTATTTGATGTGGCCCTCGCACAGGATGTGGCCAGCACAGGTGCACATGTCTCCGCTTTTGCGGCATTCCCCGTGGGGAAGTTGGGGAAGTTAAATGGACAGCAGGTTCTGTTCAGTTCAGTTCGGTTCGGTTTGGTGCGGATCGAAAGCAAATTACGCATAAATCATAGAAAATTAAAAGGCCCGAGCCCGAATGGAATGAATAAACGTAGCGAATGAATGAATGAATGAATGAATGAGCGACTGAAACGAAGCGAACGGATGGAATGTAACTTCCGTTCAAGTAATTAATGATGACACATCGAGGTATGGGAATGATTTTGCCGCAGACATATAAATTGTGATTGCCTAATGGGATAAGCTGGACATCGCATCGATTAAGGGATTTGGCCAGCATTGACAGCCATGAAAATGTGCGAAAACTGTCAGCAGAAATGGGCTTCTAATTGGTTTTAAACTCTTTTCAACATGTCGATGCATCGTTGACAAGATAAGCGAACAAAACTTGCGTTTCACCTTTGTGTATGAACATAGAAATCGTAATTAAAATGAAATTATCAACTACCATTCTTATGTTTGCTTATTTTTCGTTGAGTAATAAAGACGCATTTACAATATCCAATATTTTAATTATTCCATAATGAAGTGACTTTGATGTACATTTTTTTAACTAGCTATCACAAACAAACGCAACCCTCTTATAAATGTAAGTTATGAAACTAAATAGTTAATAGAATAGGGCAATTTGTGAAGAATATTAATTACAGGAGCCGAATTTCATTAGCTAAAATATGACTATTTTACTTATAGAATAGAAATATAATCTTATATTTTTCATTGAATTTTTTAGTTTAAATATTCGAAGGCTTTATCTATAAATTTAAAATTTTCGGATTGTGCAATGTTGTTTTCATTCATCATCAAAAGGATACAAAAAATTGCCTCGTATTTAAGCCATTGATTGAAACCCTTTCGCAGTCTGTGTTCAACATTTAACCCCTCATAAATTTACAACTGATTTTCAATTAAGGATGGATAGCTCCGGGAACCCAACTCTCGCCGTTAGCCCCATAAATTGGCAAGCGCCAAATCGATTTCATCTTTCGCAGAGAGATTACCATAAAAGCTGCTTTCCGTCGATATCTCGAATGGGCATCGGTTTCGGGCCACGTTCAATGCCTCTAAGCCGCTGTCGAACCAGTCGCCGCCGTTGCCGCCGTCGCATCCAATGAACTGATTAGACAAACAATTAATTTCGGCCAATTATGGTGGCGCCTCTTCGGCCGCCCATGACCCGAAAACTGAGCTGGAAACCACTTAAACGCGTTTTGATTGAAAAGCGCCTAAAAGGGGCACCGCCTCTTTCTCCCATCCATCCGCCTTCTACTCCCCCGACTTTTCCCCTCTCTGCACTCTTTGCCCTCTTCACCATCCCATTGCGTCGCGCATGACCCCAACAATTTGACATAAATCTAAACAAAACAAGCCAAGCATCCCAGCAGCCAAGCATCCAAGCAGCCGGGGCAGCGAAGTCCGCACCCGTATTCCTAGGAAGCCTGTTGAACTGTTGTTCAAATCGTCGCAGTTGCTGGGTCCTGTGTCCTGCGAAGGGGCATTGCTGGTATCTCATCAGGAGTGTTATCTTAATGCCGGCTAAGTAAAATATATGAATGCAATCCTAATCAAAAATAAAGATGTTACGTCATTTTGTCTAGAAACAAAATACTACATATAATTACTAAAGATGGGTACTTACGCATATTCGTATTTTGAGCAGCTTTACAATAAGTAAAACCAAGTTTTTAAGTTTCAATAAACCTAAATACCCTTTATTCTCTACATACCCAATACTCTAACATCCGATTTACGCAAGTAGCAGATAGCCCGTGCTACTCTATCCCATTGTTGTGCTTCCAGGACGCTGCGAGCGATCCAAGCGACGGCCGCAGGACGACTCCATTAATCAAGGCCGCAAACAAGCGTGGCACCCGCCGGGGCAAGGGGGTGTGGCGGGGGTGGCGTTGGGGTCGGAGGTCAGGCGATGACAATGCCGGCGATATGCAACGCAAGTGGGCGGTGGGTCGATGAGTTTGGAAGAGAGGGGAAGCGGGGAAAGCAACGCAACTGCGGGCCACACATAAACATAAATAATTAGAATGATTCTTTAAAGGGCAATTACCTAATTTGGGGCGCTTTGAATAATTGCAGGCGACTGAAATGCCGGATAGACGGAGGGAGATAGCAAAAGGACATCGGGCGGCGACTGCAGTAAGCGGCTTAATGCCCCAAAATGAAGATAAAGTGATTTCCAGTGTCGTGCTGCTGCTTTGCTTTTGCGTTTGCTTTCGCCACTGCACACGCCCGAGAGACATTTAAATCCAAAACAGTTTGAAAATAATTAGAGCGTTTACTGACCTCCGCCCATCGCCCAACGCCCACCGCCCACCACCCACAATGCTCGTAATTTTCCCGTTGGGGGATACGTTGAAATGTTGGGTGTCACATTGGAGGGAGTGGAGAAATCCAGATGAAGACATTGCCAGATGGATATTGATTACTCTTGCAAATGCAGTAATTGGGAAGAGGTAATTCAAAACTGCGCAGTATCTGCACATCTGCTTTATGTTTCAATTAATGCATTAACTTCTCAAAGCTTGCACTTCGCCTTTGATTAAATTCAACGTATTTACGTTAGTTGCAATAACTTCTGAATCAATGTTTACTAAGACATGAGACATTAATTTAATGCTGCTAACCTTACTGCCTTCGCATAATAGCAAATACTAATCAAACAAAATACTGAACATAAAAAACCAATTAGTGCTGCTGCCCAGCCAGAGCAAACTTATTAATGATGTGCACATTTAACAATTTATAACTTTTTCCAGAGATTTTCGCATTAATCGCAACTGAGATCATGACAAATTGCGAATACCTTTAAAGCAGTTCGCTCCCGGGTGCCCGGCGATGATGACGATGAGACTGGACACCGGAATGCGGGACACTTGTTCAAATCGGAGACTCCGAGACCTCGAGACTCCGGCCACGTCCCAAGTGACCCAAAAGGACACGCAGCGAACCCTTGACTCGGTGGAAATCGGTTGGGAGTGGGTTGGTCCCAAGTCTGAGCACAGCTTGAAGTTAAATAAATTAAGGGCAATTAGGCGCAGTATTACGGACACAAAGGTCGCTGGTAGCCACCACCCATCACAGCCCACCCACGTGGAGCGCGGCCAGGTGATTTTTCAAATTATGAGCGCAAAGGTTTGCCTTTGCGGAATTCCAGCGGCTGGCAGACAACTCAAAGTCATCTTCTGTTGCGGCTGCTGTGATTTTTAATTGCGCACTTTGCACTGTAAATTTTACAGTTTTCCACCGACAAGACGGAAGTTGTTCGTCTCAAAGATTAGCGGTAAGTTTGCTTGGCAGACACAAGTGCAGAAAGCGTAACGCAAATAGCATTTTGGCCAATTAACTGCGGCTAATTGTTGCTCACAGCAAAAACGCTCAGACGCCAAATCCAAATGCGAAACGTGAAAGTCAACAAAATTTATAACCACCAGAAGTCGGGGGAGTCAGCCAACAGTGAAGTGCAGCAAAAATCGTTAAAGGTGCAAAAAAAAAAAAGAAGAAAAATATCAGTCGAAAACTGTTGATCGTTCGCTACCGATCAGCGTTTTTTTCTTGCCAACTTCCGCTGCGGCCAAAAGTCATTTGCATAGTGGCCGAGTTCTACTTTCGCCAACCCAAGCAAAAGATCTTCAAGCGTGGCCAAAACCGAAGGGGGGAGGGGCTGGGAAAAAGGAAGTCAAATATTTTTATGCGGAGAAAACAATAATTTTATTACAACGCGTTTGCTTTGAAGGCAGTTTCAGTTTTCGTAATAAAAACCATGAATGTAACCAATTATTAAGTATTACAAATACATTAAAGCAATTATAAATGGTGAAGACGTTAACTTGTTAAATGATTTCAAGCATCATGTTTTGTATACTTCCTTTTTGTGTTGCCTTAATTTATATGTTAACCCCTGACCAACTATTTAAAGCAAACTTTAGGTACAACATAAATTATTTCCCTGCCAGAATGGAAGCCAAAATGCTTGACATAAAATGCCAAAACATGAGACGATCTTTCCACTTGATAATTCAAGCGAATAAAGTTCCAACTTTCAACCCAATCTGCTTAGTTCTGGGTACCTGAAGTCAACTCGGAGATACTCATGCATGACTGCCCAACAATTCAACGAAAATTCGGCAGCAAAAAAACAGAAAAAAGCAAAAAAACCGAAACACGCAAGAGAAGATTTCACTTTTTGGAGCTTAGACAAACGAACGAACCAGTGGAAAATACAGCAATCATAACTGACCTTAATCAATGTCTGCAATGTTGAGCTTTCAGTTGTTTTCGGTGAGTGGGTGGGAAAATGGAAATGTGGCAATGTGGAAATGTATCTCTTCGGAAAATGTATCTTGGAGTGTAACAAGCATATGCAATCGCGTTTTTTCTCGGCCCAAAGAGGACAAACAACAAGGCAAGTAGTTCTGTTTGGTTTTTTTGTTTTTTTCTTTTTCTTATTTTTTGTTTTTGTTTCTCCCATGCCTGCTGGTTGCTGGCTGTAAACAAGTTTGCTGCGAAAACTTCTCAGGCAATCTGAATCTGTACCTGAATCTCGACGGAGGCAGCTGCTGGATGGTGTGGTGGCATGGCACATCTCGGCTGCAGTTTCATTCATATGGAATAGAGACAGGTCGGAAGGGGTGTGTGGGGGGGGGGGGGAAGGGGCGGGGGCAACACAGGTAACACTGAGAGCGTTTCCTGTCTGGCCAAAAGACACGAGAGGTATCATGTAGCTGCCCCGAGTCTTCCGCAGGTGAAGTAACTTATACGCAATTTCTGGCTCCACTTCAAGCTCAACTTCTGGCCCCTCGGGCTAATTAGTTTGAGCTCTTCTCATTCCCATTTCCAATCCCATTCCCAGTGTGAGTGTGGTGCTGGCTGTGGTTCTGGAGCATCGTTAAACGAAGCGGAGCTAGTTTTTTGTGACTGGATCGGTCGACATGAGAGAGCTCTTTCACTATGCAAACCGATCTTGAATGAACGAGTCGGCCATAAAATCATCACATTGTGAAATTTCTGCACACCATGCAGCTCCAGCCAAGCCAATTCATTCAGTTTAGCGTTTAGCTTCAGTATCTCGTATCTGGCGGATGTGACTCATTCGGTCAAGACTGAAATTACGCCGCACTCGACTGGCAAAGCAAAGCAAAGCAGAGACAAGCCAAGCGAAGTCGCCTGTTTTCAGCTACTCATTCGTCTTGCCGGCTTGCAAGCTTAGCAGTTCTTTTTGTTGCTCAGCACTGAGGAAAATTTTGTTGGGTTGGGGTTTTAACTTCAAACTTTTAAATAGAAGAAATGTTCAACACAGAAAGGCATGTAGGAGTAACCATTCTCCATATATATTACTAACCATTTTGATAATAGATAATAAAATAAATTAGTTAGCACTTGGTTGGTTGAATTTCCTCATATATACTATTCAATATAGTATTAAAAAGGTTATCATTTAAAGTATTATATATGTTGAATTTCCTTGATTAACATTTAGTGGGTAGTAAATTCAATTTAATATCTCAAACTATAAAATATAATATTCAAGAAGGTATCAAGAGTATTTATATGAATGGAAATATCTTAAAGAAGAATGAATTACCAATAAAACCTTTATAATAAAGTAAAAACAGCAAGTTGACCAAATTTTCTCTATCTGTACCGCTTTCAGCTTTGATTTGCCTTCTTTTTTGTGTTTCAGTTGGTGTTTCATGCTTGAGTAGGTTGATCGCTGATTGACTGAGGTGCGGAGGAGAAGCGGGGGCCTGGATGAATGGGAATAGAGAACGGGGATGGCGAGTTGGGAACACCCAAAGTACATTCAAACGATGTAAACAGTCTTCTCAACTTTGTTAAACATTAACAGGAGGTGTTGGTTAGTCGGAAAGGCATGTTCTTTGCGAAAATAAAGAAATTCGAAAGCTGATTGGGATTCTATACGCTGGCAAATTAATGTTATTTATGCCTTAGCTGTCAAAATACGTTAAAAAAAACAATTGAATTAACCAGTATTTTAAATCTCGAAGGGGTCACAATGTAAATGGGCTTCTTGGCAGACACAGGATTATCTTTTGTGCTTTTTGAGTTAATAAACTTATAAATACATTGTACTGCAACTACAATTAATATATTTATGAAGTAAAACAAAAAACGTCGGGCCAGATAAATGCGACTTAATGATGTCATGCGATCGGCCCACGGATGTTTATTTATACCGCATAAATCCTTGTTTATACTGCGCGAAGCCAATTCGAGATTTTTACAACGGAGGCGTGTGTAATATAATCCTTTCAACCGATTCGGCCGTCCCCACATGTTGCATGCGAATGTTGCGAAACGGTTCAAGCAACACGCAACATGCTCTCTGCCTGCTTTCTCCGTTTTCTCCGCTCGCGAGCCGAGCGACAGAAGAGCAGCCGAAGTGGCTTCGGCTGCGGCCGAGTGGCAAAGCGACTGCGGAGGCTTTGATTGAAATCGAAGAAGCTCAGTTCAGTTCAAGTCGATGTACGCTGCCGAGCGGTTGCGTCGTTCCCGCTGAAGCTGTCGCCGTCGTTGTGTGTGTAAGAGTGCCGCTGGAGTGTGTGTCTGTGTGTGAGAGTGCCGCTAGCCAGGACACACCGTTATTTTGTGCAGTGAAAACAATTGCCAGTGTGTGCAATTGCAATGGGCGCATTCGATGCCTAGATCACAACTCATCGCGCCGCCCTCGCTCCAAAAATCCAATTCAAACATCATCCCCTTTCGCGTGGACCGAGGTTCGCTCGTAACGCAAACGAAAACGCAAACGAAACCGAAACCGAAACCGAAAACGACGAAAAACGCGATGCGAATTAAAGCTTTGCGTGGCAAAATGTGCTAACCGAAGCAACAAAACAAACCAACCATTCAAAAAACAAAAAAAAAAAAAGAATAAGAAAATGTACATACATATTACGTATACACATGTATAAGCAGCACGTGAAGAAAGAAAAAATCCAGAATAGCTGAGGAAAATTGCGTAGAAAAGTAATAATAGAAAAACAGCCAGGGAAATGCGAATTTCGTTGGCCGAAAAATAAAAACGATTATCATCCAAACGAGTGTGCCAGTGTGCCACAGTGCCAGTGTGTGTGTCTGTGTGTGCGAGTGAGAGCGGGCGCGTGTGTGTGCGGGGCTAGCCCTATAAATAACATTGGGTCTGGCCGAGCGCTAATTACGGCGAAACATGAAAATCTTCGCGAAAAGCGCAGCAACAACAAGTGAAGCCAAGGCGGCAATTAATCAATTTTCCGCTTGACCCATAAGGAAGTTTCCATATCATAATTAAAAGAGGGCCCGCAAAAACGAAGGATACAATCGCACGAAAGTAAGAGCAAAAGGTCAACCCAACGACCACCACATATCCTTGAGCTACGAAAAAGCAATGCAAAATATATATAAATTCAAACGAGAACAAAAAAGTTTCCATATCAACAACGGACACATCAACCAACTTAAATCAGAAACTAATTTAGAGAAAATATCATAAACAAACTAAAAGACTTACAAACAGAAAATGGTAAATTCATCGCATCATAACTGAAACAAACACTGGGCTTTGGCCTAGAACGCTCAACTAGAAGACTTAAGAAACAGCCAGGAAAATGCATATCAGCGAAGTGGTTTTCCTGGTCCTCACCCTGCTGCCTGGCATGATCCTGAGCAGTCGCTACAATCAGCTGCATCTGTACGCCAATGGAGGAGCATCGTCATCATCGGGTCCTGGGGGCTACAGGCCCTCGCCCTCGTCGCAGAACGAGGTGTACTCCATAGCGGACAGCCAGCCGATGACCGAGGACGGCTACATGCCCCCCAGCCAGCACTTTCCGCCCACCCACTCCGACCTGGACCCCCCCGCCCAGCAGCAGAGCACCTGCCAGACGGTGTGCGCCTGCAAGTGGAAGGGCGGCAAGCAGACGGTCGAGTGCATCGATCGCCACCTCATCCAGATACCCGAGCACATCGATCCCAACACCCAGGTGCTGGACATGTCCGGCAACAAGCTGCAGACCCTCTCCAACGAGCAGTTCATCCGCGCCAATCTGCTGAACCTGCAGAAGCTCTATCTGCGCAACTGCAAGATCGGCGAGATCGAGCGCGAGACCTTCAAGGGACTGACCAATCTGGTGGAGCTGGATCTGTCGCATAATCTGCTGGTCACCGTGCCCAGCTTGGCCCTGGGCCACATACCCTCGCTGCGCGAACTCACCCTGGCCTCCAATCACATACACAAAATCGAGAGCCAGGCCTTTGGGAACACACCATCGCTGCACAAATTGGACCTGTCGCATTGCGATATTCAGACCATTTCCGCCCAGGCATTCGGTGGCCTCCAAGGACTCACGTTGCTCCGATTGAATGGCAACAAATTGAGTGAGCTCCTGCCCAAGACGATTGAGACCCTGAGTCGCCTTCATGGCATCGAACTGCACGACAATCCCTGGCTCTGCGATTGCCGATTGAGGGACACGAAACTCTGGCTGATGCAAAGGAATATTCCCTATCCAGTGGCTCCGGTTTGCTCGGGCGGACCCGAAAGGATTATCGATCGCAGCTTTGCGGATCTGCATGTGGATGAGTTCGCCTGCCGCCCGGAGATGTTGCCCATATCGCATTACGTGGAGGCGGCCATGGGCGAGAATGCCTCGATCACTTGTCGGGCCAGAGCGGTTCCGGCTGCGAATATCAACTGGTACTGGAACGGACGACTGCTGGCCAACAATTCCGCCTTCACCGCCTACCAGAGGATACACATGCTGGAGCAGGTGGAGGGTGGATTCGAGAAGCGGTCCAAGCTGGTGCTGACCAACGCCCAGGAGACGGACACCAGTGAGTTCTACTGCGTGGCCGAGAACCGAGCTGGGATGGCCGAGGCCAACTTCACCCTACACGTGAGCATGCGAGCAGCGGGCATGGCATCCCTGGGCAGTGGCCAAATCGTGGGTCTGAGTGCCGCCCTGGTGGCTCTGATTGTATTCGCCCTTGGGGTTATTATGTGCCTGCTCCTTAGGGTCAAACGGCAGCCGTATGTCGATAGCAAGACGCCCAATCACATGGAGGTAATAACCTCGGTTAACCACCAGAACTCCATCACAAACAAGACCCAGCCCCCAACGGGAAATGGCAGCATTGGCGGGGTGGTCATCGCCAATGGAGCTGTGGCCAACATCATCGATGGCGGAGTGGTGCAGGGAGGAACTCTGGAGCGGAAGAGCAGCGGACGGGGAGGCGTAGTCCACGGAGGACACGACCAGCGCAGTGCGAATCCCGTACAGAAACCGCCGAGGCTGACAGATCTTCCGTACTCCACGCAGGGCTATGACAACAACGGAAGTGTCCTGTCCACTGCCTCCTGCTTCATCTCGCCCAGTGGATCTGCCGGCAATGGGGGCAACAATCCCGATCTCATCAATGACACCAAACGTTTCGGGAGCGACGAGTTCGCGGATCTGAAGATACCGCCCATCAGTGGTGTTGGAGTGGGCGGCAGTGGGGAGTATAGTCGCGCCAACGGCTGCGACTCCCTGTATCCTTCGGGTCTGTGGGAACACGGTGCTCCAGTGGGCGCCACATCCGCGGATGACCTCTTCATGAAGCGCTACACCGACAAGACGCCCATCATAGACTCCACTCAGCTGTATGACCTCCATGAGCGCACGGCGGCCACGGACTATTTCAGCAAGACCTTTCCCAGATCTCATCTCCAGCAGGGCATGATGACGGGTGGCGGCGGCGGAACCTCCACGGCGTCGACGGTGACCACCAATTTGTCGGGCGGCTCCTCATCGGGTTACCCCAACGATTATGGTCTGCCTCTGGTGCCGGGCGCAGAGCACCAGCACAACCATCAGCTGCAGATGCATCCACTGCAGCAGCTCCAGCAGCAGCTGACCTCCACGCTGAACCACCAGAAGCAGGAGGGCAGCTCCACCGGGAGCAGTCCGCACTTCAGCAGCCGCACACTGCCACGCCTGCACGACGGGAGTGGCGGGGGCGGCAGTTCCCGGTCGTCGCCCACGCCCACGCCAGCGGTTAGCGGTGGCCATGCCAGCCAGGCGGCAAACCCCAGCACCTCCAGTTCCTCCTGCTCCATCCTGCCCAACGGACAGCCAATCAACGCCAAGACGATACGGGTGTGGCAGAAGGGCGGCGTGCCCGTCCTGCCGCCCGTGACGGCGCTGAAAAGGGCCCTGATCAGCAGCAGCCGGAATTCGCCGGACGAGGGATACCAGGAAGGATGCGGCACGGATGTGTAAGCGAAGCGCTTCTCGGGGAAGGAGAACGGCGCGGAAACCAAACCAAGAACTGACTAAACTTAACACAACTAAAACTAAACAAAACAAAAGAAAGCAAATAAGATGTAGCGACGACGGTTGGGAGGTAGCTCTTTTTAGGGATAACACTGATAGATAGCTCCGGGGTCCTAGGCGAGCAGCGATTATTGTGCAAGCGAACTGTTTGTGATAGTGTCTGACAAAAAGATAATGCGAATGAAGATAATAATTGCCCAAAGCAAAGAGAAAGCTAAAACGAAATCAACTGCACTACACTAAAGTATACTCTCCTTGGCAAGTAACTCAACTAACTAAACTAAAGCTAAACTAAACTAAACTAAACTAATTGTAAACGTAAATTAAAGTAAAATTAAAATAGGATATGTACAGCATTCTTTCTTTGAATTTGAAACATGACAAACTCTCAACTCCCCGCATAACGTAAAAAATAACCCAAAAATATATGGAAAACCGAAAAGCGAAAACCAACCATGTGAATGTAACTAAATCTATAAATATGAATATATACACATATATGAATATGTATGTGACTATGTGTGTGCATGTGTGTGTGTAATTTCTTCGTTGTTCGGTTAGAAAAAGTAAAGGAAAAAGGAACCCAAAACCAATAAGCCCTTCCTCCAAGAGTTAATATCATAAATCAGACACGAAGAATCCCAACTTGTGGCTCAACATTTGTAAAATATACGTTCACATGAGTGGTATGCATACGCATGGTAAAACTGCCGAAGAAGTTATATAAATCTTGGTAACTGTATATATTAGATAACCCATAGACAAAGAAACCCCATTCTTGATCCGACTATTGTTGCAACCATTCTATGTCCCGATAGATGCTGTGAAATAATGTTTAACTTAGGCAGACTGTAAGTCTCACCAAAGGGGTAGCAGTGAAGAAGTTTATTTTGTATCCCTTGTTTTCTAACAAATAGTATATTTGTATAAGGAATAATTGAAAATGTCGTCTACTGTTTATTTAACAATTCCACCACACTGCCACTTTCATTGCCAGTATCAAAATGATTTTGTCACCCCTTGTAATTTGCATTTATATCCAAGCATTTATTCAAATTATTTCTTTTTGGAAAATGAATATTGTCCCAATGCCACAATGGCAATTGCAAAATTTTATCGTAACCAAATGAAGTCGATTTACTCAAAACGTTATTTACTGTATACTATTTACCCCCAAACGTTATTTACTGCTACCAAAAATTGAAAAAAGAAAATGTTGAAAAAAGAATACCACATGCTTTTAAATTCCCCAATAAATCTATCAGAAAGCAAGCTCGGTGGAAGGAAATTTAAGAAAATAAAAACTGTGGGCAGTCAAAAAGCAAACATGAAAACCAATCGGAGAAAATTCAAATTGAAGACAGAGAAAATATTCGTCGAATGCATACGTAATATAACATATGTAAATTGTACTCAAAGTGCACCACACACACACATCCATACACACTAACACATCCAAACACATCACAGGCAACACAAACACATAGCCAGATACGTGTACATGTAGATGTATGTCAGTTTGTCTTTGTAACGATTTAAAGCGTATCCACAAGATATTAATTGCCCGTATCTGCTAAGACTTAGAATTTAAGCAGACAACAAAACCAGATGGAAACACAAACAGAATAATATTTTTAAGGTAAACCAAAGACTTTTTTCTTTGCATCTAAATGAGCGCAGGAGTCTTCAAAGGACTCGCAACAACAAACAGTAGGCTCACACACCCATACACACACACACAGATACAGAACACACACACAGCCGAAAGTAATCTTAACAGAGGAAAAAAGAGCAAGAAAAAACCGTAGCATTTAAGTTGAACTTATGTATTATGTATTGTATAATATAAACCTACGTATAGTATATAGTCTATAGATGTGTACACTTATCAACAGAGCGGCATAGCTAACAAGCGAGGGGAAGGGAGGGAGGAGAGAGAAAGTGGGAGAAAGTCGAGAGCGGGAGGGAGAGAGGGAGAGAGAAGATAGCCCGCAGACAAAAGGCGGGCATTGAATGCATGAAAGCAACTGAATGAACAACAAAGCAAAAAGGAAATATATATAACATTATATATATCTATATATAAACGAAAAACATAAACCATTGTCATTATTTTTTACCACCAAGATTTCAGCCAAAGGTAGGTATGGTACATGGTATCCAGCCAGAGGGGGCAGAGGGGGCAGGGGGGTGGTTCTCACAGGTCACCTGGGGATGACATGACCCAATTAGTTGGCCATTCGAATGCTGTCCGAAGATGGGGCTAAAGCCAAAGCTGGCTGGCTATGCTGCGCTTCCCATGTAATTCGCTGCTGCGCTCTGGCATATTAGGGCCAATCGTCTAATCGCCAATTATGCATTTCAACCTCAAACCAACACCGACCTGCACCACAGCCCCAACCCCGAAAAGCCAACCTCACTCACACGCAGACAAACTAAAAGTGTGGCTTGAATCGATATGGCTAATCGGGGAGGCCAAAATCATGCCCGTGAACGGGGCATATGGAATACCCTTAGGAGCTCACAACTGAGCCAAGGTACAAAAATGAGACATAGAAAGTCATTGCACTGCTAGTTGGCAACATTTTGAAGAAATATCCTTTAAGCGTAGCTGGGTTATATTATTTATTAACTTCACAAAAAATTATTCACTAAAAATGGCATAATACTACTTCAAAACTTCATTTACATAACCCCATCCATCTTACCCGCAAGAAACGTGTAAATTACAAATTCCAAGTAAGTCATAAACCACCTTAGGAAGTAGAGTAGAGTAGAGAT